>NW_015168083.1:321735-322204 GCF_001447785.1 Gekko japonicus | reverse complement strand
AAGGGGGGGGGGAGGGGAGAGGGGAGAAAGGAGAAGGAGGGGGCGAGGGTTTCTCCCACCTTCCGCAAAAAAAAAAAAGAAGAAGAGTGAGGGGGGAAGAAATCCAAAGAGAGGGGGGAGGGGGGAACGAAGAAAAAGGGGGGGGAGAGGCTGCCTCTAAAGGGGGCCCGCTATCCCGAGGCCGGCGAAAGGAGCGGCAGTCGCAAGAGAAGCCGGGAAGCGGCTGCTCGGCCGGCCGCCCGAGAGCCCAGCAGCGCCCGATGTGTCACTTCCAATCCCTCCGCCTGCCAGGCGGCAGCAGCAGCAGCAGCAAGCAGCACGCGGGATTCGCCAGCGAGGAGGAGACAAATGATCATTAGTTGCGTTGAGTCATCAAGGCAAAGTGAGTCCTTTTCTGGGGTTGTCCTTCCTTCCTTCCTTCCTCCCTTTTTTGGGGGATCTTTCTCTCTCTCTCTCTCTCTCTTTTTTT
>NW_015168083.1:319070-321339 GCF_001447785.1 Gekko japonicus | reverse complement strand
CTGCGAGTCCATGGTGCTGGCCAGGCCCTCCCCTCCGCCCCGCCAGTGGCCCGCGGCGGCCGCCTCAAAACAAACGCACATGGCCCTTCCCCCCTCCTTTCTCCAAAGGGGCGTGGCCAGAGGGCCGTTGAGCGCCAGGCAGGCTCCGCCCCCTCAACCGACCTTGAGGGCGGCGGCGGCGGGGTTCCCCCCTCCCCCCCTCCCTGAGGCGTTTAACGGTCCGTATAAGAGACCACCTCCCCCCTCTGAGAATTGGGGGGGGGGCTTTCCTCGAGCGCGTGCGCGCGCTTGAACGGGCGGGGGGGGGGAAGAGTCAGGCAAGCGAAGGCGTGGCCGCCCGTGAGGCGACTGTCGCGCCGACGGGAAGGGGATGGGGGAGCCGGCGTCACCTCAGGCCTCCCGTCAGGGGTAAAAGACCCCCTCAGAGCGCGCCCGGGGGGGTGGGGCAGCCGAAGTTGCCCCCCGCCATTTCCCCCGCTCTTTCCGCCCCCACCAACCGGCATCTCGGCCCCGCGCGCGACTTCTGGGGGGGGGGAGAAGCGCCTCGCACGCGAGCGAAGCCCCGCGCGCCGGGTCCGCGTTTAAGGTGGAGCGCGGAGGGATCCCGCCTCCCCAGCGCGCGCGACTGACGCGCCGGCCTCGGGCGCTTGTCAATCAAGTGCTCCCTCCCTCCCTCCTCGCGGCGGCTCCTCCTCAGGGAGGGAAGCCTGCGCCCTGCGCGCGCACGCTCGCGGTAGGAGATTGGGGGGGGGGAGGGCCGCCCGGAATTCGGTGGCTGGCACGAAGTTGTCGGACCCCCTTAAGAGAGCCTGGTTTTTTTTATTACGGTGGCGCTAGAGGGTCAAAAAAAGACAGTGCCGTGGGGCGAGTGCGGCATTTCGCGATGGTGATGATGATTCACGCTGTCCAAAGTTGTTATGTGCGTGTTGAATTGTGATGAACGCCACCTAAAGTTAGGGTGTGGATTCTTTTTTTTTCTTTTTTTCCCTTTTAAATTCTGATTGACGTTATCGAAAGTTAGGCTGTCCTTGTTGTTTTTAAAATTATGCTTAAAGCTCCCCAATATGCTTGCAAACCCAAAGAGGCACAAGTTTCACTACGGGAGGAGCGAGTTACTTCGTCCCCTTTTTTGCCAAACTTAGGGCGGCAGGAGTGGGGGGGGGCGAGAGGCTGGCTTGGTTCTATTGAGCGCGGGCAGTGGAGGAAAGTGATCCATCAGATCTAGCATCAGGACAAAGTCGGAGTCCAGCGGCACCTTTAAAATCCACAAAAGTTTCATTCTGGGTATCAGCTTTCCTGGGCATGCACACTTCATGCGTATCCGAGGAAGTGTGCATGCACGGGAAAGCTTCTATCGAGGAAGAAACGTCGTTGGTCTTAAAGGTGCCGCTGGACTCCCGGCTTCGTTCTGTGGTTGCAGGCCAAAACGGCTGCCCGCCTGAATCAGATCTGTCGTTATTTAGGGAAGGGCAGCACATTCCCTAAACGGTGTCTGTCGTAATACAAACTGTAGGAATGGCTTGGAAAGCGGGTGCAGAAAAGGCGAGTTGGGGAGCAGAGAAACAAGACGGCCCGATTCCTGCAGCCAGGACCTGCTCGGCTTGCGTTCCTGGGCACGACGAGGCCTACTTGCGCAAAGCCAGCGCCTCCCTGCCTGCAGAAGCGCGATCCCGTGCCTGGAAATCAGACCCGTTGCACTCGATCCTGCCGCCTCACTAGCGCGCAGGGTTAGGGTGACGGCGTTGCTCTCTCCCGGGAGGGTGCGCGGCCTCCCAACCGCGCCGCCCGATCCTCAGCGACTGGCCGCGCCGAACCCCCGACGAAAGCGTCGGCCTTTACCGTCGCCTCCCTGGCCTCTCGACAAACTCTTCTTTCCTCCCCGGAGTTTCCAGCGCCTCTTTCCTCTCCTCCGAGGAGACGCGTTAAGGCCCCCCCTCTCTGCCTTGGCGCCCAACTCGCTGGAGCGCAAATGGCACACGGGGGAGGGGAGACCCCTCCCCCAAAAAAACACCCAAAAAGGCTGGGGGGGGAGCAGAAGCCAAGAAGAGCCCCAAGATCGCGGGGGGGGGGGGCGGGCATCGGTCAAATCTTTTTCCCGAGGCTTTCGTTCCCTTGGAAGCGAAGCAAGGACTCGGCTGACCGCTGCGTCGCGGGGTCTGGGCGCAATCTCAATCTCCGTCTCCCAAGGACGGGGCTGGAGATCCTCGGGGCCGGCAGCAGGCGGCCTAGAAAGTGCGGAGGAGCTCCGCGCAGAGGGGGGGGGGGGAAG
>NW_015168083.1:311000-318763 GCF_001447785.1 Gekko japonicus | reverse complement strand
CCGCTGGCTCCTTCGGGCCACCCGGCGGGCTTTCAGAGGCAAGAGGCGTCCAGGGGTGGTTGGCCGTCGCCTGCCTCTGCGTGGCGACCCTGGACCCCCTGCTGGGGCTCCCGTCCACACCGACTAGCCGGGGCCGACCCTGCTTAGCTTCTCAGGGCGCGCCAGGCCGGGCCCGTCCAGGCCAGGGCCGCAACATCCGCAGAAAGAAACGTGACGGCATTTGCAACCCCCGGGAGCCAAAAGGCTTGCAGCGTTAGCAAAAGAACGGCTTCCCAAGCGCGCCAAAGGAAACGGTGCAGATCTCGACGGCGGCCGAAGGAAAAGGGGGGGATCCCGAGGGGGGGGGGGGGGGGGGGCGGATAAACTGCACGCTGGGAGTTGCGGGGGGGGCGGCTTCATGAAAACCGTGGCCTAGCCCAGTCGCCCAGTCCTGGTCTGGAAGCCCGACTTCCTTCCGGGGTCGGCTGGGCTGCCGCTTACCTTTCCCGCTCCGGACCAGGCGCTCGGAGGCAGGATCGTTCCCCGGCCGGGCTCTTTCGGCGCGGCGCCTCCGCCAAGAAGCCACCCCAGCTGGATCCAGAGGAATTAATTCCCTTCCTCCCCGAGCCCGTTGGCCGTGCGCCACCGACCCTAGCTGGGAGTTGAGCCCCTGTTCGCGGGGCCTGCCGCCGGATGGGGACCCTGTTCGTATTTCCTGGGGGGTGGGTCTTTCGTCAAGATTTTAGGGGAAACGGATGATTCGAAAAGATGCAGCGGCTCCCCGGCTGATTTTGAACCGCGCATCCGATTGAATGCAGATCTCGAATTCGTGGCAACCGTTTTGGCCGATTTGCGACCGTGTCCGAAATTCGTCTTTGGCCTGGAGCTTTGGGTTGCTTCGCGGGCCCGATCCGTTTGGGGAAACCTGTGACGCGGCCCCCTTGGAAGCGACACCCTATTCCCCCCAGACCGGCCTTTGTGAACCTCGAGAGACTGCTGCTCCTCAGCAGAAAACGGCTTCTAAAATCTTTTAAGATCCACTTTTGGGGGGGGGGGGCTTTCATTCTCTCCCCCCCCCACACACACACACAGCTCCGCTTCTTGTAAATTAACCTAAAAGGCCACACCCAAGAGGAGGTGAAATCAGCCGCCGCGCACGACAGTTCTTCAAAACAAACGCATTTTCTCCCACGCAATAAAGACATTTTCTGCTTCGAATTAATGTGTGGTTTCCATAGCTGATATTCTTTCCGACCCCCCCCCCGGTTTGTCCAAACAAAGACAATCTGCGACAATTGTTGAGATAGATATATAGATATCTATAGATATATATTTTAAAAATCAAAATCTGGTTCTTTAATAATCTTTTGTTTATTTTTCAGCAGTTCGAAATCTAAATCGAGGCACCTTTGGGCCGTTGCGACAAGCGAAAGGGGGGGGATTATTTTTCGGGCCAACACACGAGCAGAGAGGGTTGTGTTTGTTTTTTACAAAATATTATTTTAAAGATTCCTCCAAGGGCGCATTAATCCGGATCGCTTTGGAATCGACTCCCCTTTCCCGACGCGTGCGGCAGACCAAACCGACAGGGCATTTTCTTGCCTTGTTGTTGCTAAAATGCCCTTGGGGGGGGAGGCGCCCCTTTCGGAAAAGCCAGTTCCCCCCACACACACACACACACCGGCTGCTCTCTCCAGGCCTCGGGGCTTCTGCGTGGCGGCAGCGGCCTTCCGGGCCTCCTCCGGCCATCGCCTGCAACTCGCCGGCTCTCCTAGCAGCAGCAGCCACAGCGGGGAGGCCGGGCCAATCCGTCCGGGCACCCCCGGCCTTCGGGTTCTGCTTCGATCCTTCCCTCCCACACGCACACACTTAGGAAATCCCCCTTTCGGGCTGACGGGGGGGGGGGTCCTTCCAAGAGACTAGGAGCGATGCAAACTGGGGGGGGGGGGGCATTGGAGCTGCCCGGGCAGCCTGCCTGGGCCCGAAACCGCCGGGCCCGCGAAGGCGACCCAAGAATAACAACGCGCCGCAGGAACCCGCCCCCAGGCAGCCGCAGCGAGCGGGAAAGGCCGGCTCGGCTCCAGCAGGAAGGGCCCTCTCTCCCGCCGCCGCCGCCTCCCGGAGCGTCAGTCCCGCCCGGCTGGGAGGGAAGCGCCGCTTTCCCCGGGAGAGTCGGCCGGGCTTGGAGGGGCGCGGGGCCGAGCGAGCCCGATCCTCCCCGGGTGCATTGCACGTGCCACTCGCGGCCTTGTGGGCCTCCGGTAGCCACGACCAACGCGCGGCCTTATTTCTGGAGCTTGCGGGTGGGGGGGTGCAGCGCCGGGACCACGCATCCCCGAGAGGAGGCCCGTGTGAAACAACAGCGGGGCGTGTGCAGGCCTGGGCCAAGGCGGCGCGGGCGGAAGGCCTAGCCCGAAGCAACGGCGGCGAGCGTTTCGGCGCCTTCCTGCCACGCGGAGCCCGCCAGGCCGCTCCCCACAGGCTCCTTCCAAGCGGGCCTCGAAGTCGTCTGAAAGGCAGGCGGGGAAACGGCGCACCTTGCGGCGGCAGGCGGCTTCACGTGTCTTCCGCGCGCCGCCCGGAAAGGAGCCACGGCTGGCGGGAAAGCGTCCCCGCCGAGCCCATCATCCGCGACGGGATTTTTTTCCAGTTCCCTCACGCGGAATCCCCGTCCTGTCTCCCCGTCCTCGGCGATGGGTGGGTGGAGGCAGGCCGGGTGCCTGCGGCCCGTCGCGCGAAAGGCCTGTGCGGATCTGGCTTTGGGACGGGGCTCGGCGGGGAGGGAGGGCGAACCCAGAGGGTGGGAAGAGAACCCCACCCAAGTGCTACTTGTCATCCGACGGCAGCGAGGCGTCCGGCCGTCCCTTTGGCCCTCTGGAAGCCCGGAGGAAGGAAGGAAGGGACGGACGCGGCAGCGCTGGGACGCCAGGCCGAGAAGGGAAGCGGGAACCCGGCTTCGCGCCTTAGGCCAAAGGCTGGCCGGGCCGCCCCGCTTTCTTCGGCCCGGCCCCGCTCGCTCCTTCTCGGGGCCCAAAGGGGCGCCCTCGGCGAGGCTGTCCCGGGCCCCGGCGGGCTCCAAAATTGAAGGCGGCCGGCGAAGGGAAAGGCGCTCCAGGTTTCGCCTTCGCGCAGCGCCACCGCGCGGTCGAGCCGGACCAGGCGCCAAGCTGATCTTCGCCGGCCGACCAGAGACGTTCCCCGGGGCGAAGCGGAGCTGCGAACGCCTCGGCGCCCGTCCCCACCCGCCAGGATGATGGCAGAGCCGGATGCCGGCCCGTCGGGACTGCCTTGGCTCCACGGGATGCATTCGGACGACTCTGACTGAGTGACTCTACGCGTTGAGGGGGGGGGGGGGGGGGGGGGGACCCGGGGGGAGGGGGGGGGAGCTTACCTGCTGGCTCCGGCCCGAGGCGCTTTGACTCGGGAGTCTTCCGGAGCGGAGACCGATGCTCGGACCAACGTGCCCAGGATTGGGAACCTTCCCGCAGATTCCTGGCCCCCTCGAGGCCAAGCTGGCAGATGCTTCCTTGCTTTACAAAATAGTCAAAAGCCCAGTAGCGCCTTTAAGACGAACCAACTTTATTGTCGCGTTTATGCTACAATAAAGTGGGTTCGTCTTAAAGGCGCCACTGGGCTTTTGACTACGTTGCGGCGACAGACTAACCCAGCTAACTCGTCTGGGTCTGTTTCTTTCTTTCCCTTCTTTATAGTCCGCCTTTCGCACTTGGACTCGAGGCGGATTAACGGAGAATTCTCGCAATTAACCCGGAGTATATCAAAGCAGGGGAAAGGAGCCTTCTGCGGTCACACACACTAAATAATCCACTTGCAATCCACTTTCAGCTCACCTTCCAACTAGATTTCACTGTGAGGACGCAAAATCCAGTTGGAAAGTGCAGTGAAAGTGGATTATTTCGCTTGTGTGGCCGCAGCCTTTAAGTACTTCCTTCTCTTCAAGCCTCAGATTTGATCCCGCTCAGTCGGACGTGGACACCTCGGAGTGTTAGGGCGGCAAACGCCTTCGAGACCGGAGTACCCTTGCGCTGGGCGGCCGCCTCTGACCCTCCAATTCCGCTGCAATATAGGACGCTGGCCTCCCTCGAAGGGCTGTGGTTGGCGGGTTTCCCCTCCTCCCTTTACGAGAAAGGCTTGGAACAGTTGGGAAGCCCCGTACAAACGCCGCCAAGTATTATGACTAATAGGCCTCCATCCGAGGACAGTGGAATGTCTACTCCGAAGTAACAACGCAGTTCGCTGGAGTGTAAACCCCATGGAATAGACCCAAGTAGAATGTAGAATGGCAGGGAAAGGGAAGCCATTTTCCTTGTATTCGGCGGGCCTTACTTGCAGGAAAGTGTGCTTCGGGCTGTAGCTTGGCTTCCACCGAGTTCCGTGTAAGCGCAGGCTTTTTTAAAGAGAGAGAGAGAGGAAGCGAAGTTTTTAATAAGGAAACCCCAAAAGATCATCAGCGGCCGCGGAGGCTCTTTAGAAAGAAGAGGCGCAAAGCGCGGCCGTTCCCGGGTCGATAAAGGCTCCTTCGAATGTGGATACAGTCTTCAAGAGGCAAATCCGGGTTAGTGGTTGTCTAGCTGACGGGCCAGAGACCACCTGGCCAAGGTGCGCCAGCCAGTCCCGTTGACACTCAGCCCCAGGCGCACCTTTCCACGAAGTCCCACCCAAATTCCGCGGAGGCGACTTCCCCCTGAATAGACTTCTGTTGGATTCGCCGCCGCCGCCTTTGCCTCTTGCTGGGCCCGGCCGGCGGCTTCGGCCTGGGGCGCCGCGCTGGAGCATCCTGGCCTTCCCAATATCCCCTCCTCATCTCTCTCCTAAACTTAGAACGGCCTCGAGGGCCAAACGGGAGTTCTTTTTAAGAGACTGGCTAGAATACTTGGCCGGAACGCCTTAAGAACTGGCTTCTTGTCTGAAGAAGAGTGCGTGCACACGACCGCTTATACCCAGAAGTAAATTTTGTTGGTCTTAAAGGTGCCCCTGGACTCAAACTTTGTCCTATGACTTTTTGTCTACGATCCAGGGAGCTTGGACTGTCCAGCGCTCATGCCCCGAAACACGGGTGGGTCCCTAAGGCGGCGCTGGGTTCGAATCTTGCTTGGAAAGAAGCCCCGTTGACTCCCCCTCCCCCCCATTTCTTCCGGATTGCGACCTCAGGCGCCTCTCCGCGGCAGATACGCGCGGGACTAGCGCTTCCGAGGCACTTAACGGCTTCCAGACTATGCAGGTTTACTTGGAAGCAGGGGCACTTTCACACACTGGTAAATGATGCCCTTTTCAGTCCACTTCGGCGCCGCTTTGCAAGCGGATTTTGCCACTGCGCACGGCAAAATCCAGCTGCAAAGTGCATTGGAAGCCCGTTGGTTAATCATGCATCTGACCAAGAGAGCTGTGTTTCTCGAAAGTTTATGCCACAATGAAAAGTTTGTTCGTCTTAAAGGTGCCACCGGGCTTTTTTTACTATTTCGCCTTCTTCCGTGTGTGTGTGAAAGCCCCCCAAGTCTCATTCAGGAAGCCGCCCCTGGCTCTTGCTCCCGAGTAAAAGCGTCCAGGCTCACCACCTGCTTCTGGGAAAATTCGTAGTCCTAATGGGTTCTGATGTAAGCCCCCTCGGGTGTATTCTCTAGAGAGACGGACTAGTAAATGGGGAGGAGGGGGTCCGCTTGGGATAAACTGGCAGCTCCCCCCCCCCCTTCCGATCCAAACAGCGGGCGGCGAAATTGGACCGCGCGTATCAACAGAGGTCCGAACAGAACCGGAGAACAGCTTCGTTTGAGGGACAGGACGGAGAAGAAGGGAGTGGGGACACCTTAAGGAGACGCCGTGTAGCCCGCAGTTCGGGGAAATCTTGCCCTGTAGAGACGGTTGTCCCCTGGCCGGCCCTTTGGCAGCAACTGATCCGTGGCTGTCTTTTTTTTTTTTTTTTTTAATTCCAAAACTTCTCACGGGGACGCTGCAATTTCGAGTTTACCAACTGGTCTGTGGTTGAAGATACAGTGCAGAGGGAAACGACCTCAATGCTCCCTCTAAGCTGTGGAGTCTTGGGAGCAAAACTTCTACTCCTGGCATTACAGTTGTGAGCGAGCGATTTGACTACTGCACAGATTAGCTTGCTCTGGAGCTGAGACAAAGACGTGTGAGCCGGAGGCTAAGAAACTGTGAGCTGGCTCACACTAACTCAGCTTGGAGGGAACACTGGGCCGCCCAACCCAACACAGGAGTTATTTGAATTTTCTCCCTGGGGCAAAGCGCTCACTGTAGATGGAGGCTTGGAATGCTCCCTCTAAGCTGTGGAGTCTTGGGAGCAAAAATCCTGCTTTGTGAGCTCCTGGCGTCAAAGTTGTGAGCGAGCGATTTGACTGCTGCATAAATTAGTTTGCTCCGGAGCCCTCCTTCCTGAGCTCAGACAAGAATGTGGGAGCCGGAGGCTAAAAAACTGTGAGCTGGCTCACACTATCTCAGCTTAGAGGGAACGGTGAACGTGACCGCCTTGGGTCTCCGTGGGGGTCAAGGCGGCGGATCAGGGAAGTGAAGGAGAGAGAGATGGACTGTTTAGACGGAGCCGGCTGCTCTCGAGCCCGGATCCGAATCGGGTTTGCTCCGATCGCGTTTCAGCTTTTTTTTTCGTTTCCCCCCCAAAGCCGCCCTGTCGCTTGCGGAGTACGGCTCCGGCTTCCGCCTCGGGTGCCGACCGGTCGATCTACAAAAGGGATCCTCGCAGAAGGATTTCGGCCCCACAGGCGGACTGAGGCTCGACTCCTCCATACACACACACACCCGAAGAAACCTATCCGGAGACGGCGAGCCTCAGGACAGTTCCTAGGGAGTAAATCCCGTGCCTTTCCATCAGGCTTTACTTCTGAGTAGACATGCTTAAAACTGCCTTGTCGATATCCCAACGGAGGCCCGCCTTCCGACTCGCCCCCGGCCCCTTTCTTTGGGGAGAAAGTCGCCGGTCTTTCCTTGAAACCGATTCCCAAGAATAACTAGATAAATCAGAGAGGAAGGAAAGACTTTTGTTAAAGGAGGAGGCGAAGAAAGCCCCGAATTGGGGCGCTTTGAAATAGAAATTGTGTGCTGCTCTTAAAATTATTATTATTATTATTATTATTATTATTATTATTGTTACAGTGGGATATTTGACTGGCCTGCGGTGTTCCCCAATTCGAGATCTGAACAAGTTCTTGGGAACTGCAGCTGTGTCTTTGCAGGACTGACCTGAGCAATAGCCGTCTAATATAATTATTATCAATTGTCGCCGTCAGATATTTATTATTATTATTATTATTATCCTCGTCATCGTGGTTCATACAAGGCTACATCCCGTGTTTTGTTTCAGTCCGTGGCTTCCCAGGTTTTGCAGGCTGCAAAAACTGAGCAGGAAGTTCGTCAGGTGGGGGCGGGGGTCAAAAGGGCCTCTTTCCCCTGATCTCTGCCCCGGGGTGAGGGGGAATCAGTGGGGGGCCGTTGGAAGCCATGCTCCCTCTAAGCTGCGGAGTCTTGTGAGCAAAGATGCTACTTTATGAAGCCACTGGCATTAAAGTTGTGAGCGAGCGATTTGGCTACTTGCATAGATGAGTTTGCCCTGGAGCCCTCCTTCCTGAGCTACGACAAAAATCTGTGAGCTGGAGGCTAAAAAACGGTGAGCTGGCTCACACCAACTCAGCTCAGAGGGAACCCTGGTTGCAAGTCCTTGGGTCCCTCGGAAAGGGGCAGGCGCTTCAGCAGACTGGGGGGGGGGCGATTATTTATCCCCCATCCCCCCGGGTTGT
>NW_015168083.1:309351-310925 GCF_001447785.1 Gekko japonicus | reverse complement strand
AATGTGGGATCCCCGCGTGTGCCGGGGTGGGGGGGGGGTCTGTTTTTCAGTGCCTTGGCCCTCCAGATTAATACCCCCCCCTGGAAATTTCCAGATCAATCTCCCTCCAGAAATTTCCATTAAAATAAATGCCTTTTAAACGCTGGCAAATAGGCGTGGGATTATTGGGGTGTGGGGGGGGGGGACACACACAGGCACTCAGATCTTTCCTTCTGGAAAACGTCGGGTGTCTTCACTGCAAACTGACGTCGACGAATGACAACCGATTTCATTCGGATTTTCCGGGTGTTTCCAGGTCAATTGATTTCGAAGGACTCTCCCTGACCCCTCAGCCCCACCCCCGGCCCAGTCCCAGATCTGTGAGCCCCGTGAGGCTTTTCAACACTTCCCGTCCCCCAAATAAGCAACCCTCCTTCCTGTGAACCGGGCCAGAGGCGCGGCCGCCCGCCGCCTTTTCCTCGCCGTCTAAAAACCACGACGTGGTTGCTCTCTTTTTTTTGTAAGCACGGGGGTCACGTCAGGCCTAATTCGATTCCAGCTCGATCCGCATTGGAGCAGCCGGCTTGTCTCGACCGTCCGGAGCCGCGCTGGGTCCTGGTCACGTGACTCCCGGGCCTCTGTCGGGCTCCGAGGCGCCGGCGGCTCCGGCGTGTGAAATTGACAAGATGTCAATTTCGCCCTGAGGCGAAAAGCCAAACGGATTCCACCCAGTTTTCTCCCTTTCCTTAAAGGTTCTTGTTGACACACCACGATTGAACCGGATTCTGCATTGGTTTTCTCCGCCTCGGCAGCCTGGATGCGGACGGTGATTTCCGCCTGGGAAATTCTGGGTTTTGGTTTTTTTGTTTGTTTTTTTTTAATTTAGCACCAAATCTGAGCAACGTGTTCAGTTCTGGGAGGCTTTGCGGAGCAGAACCAAAACAGACGCCCCCGGTTTCTTTTAAATAAAAAGGCGAGGCTCGTTTTGTAATTACGGATCTCCAGATATTATTCGCCTGCCCTTATCTGCGGGGTGTTGGAGGCGGAGGGCGAGAGAGTTGCGGGTTCGGGCCTCCGTCCCTGTCTCCTCGGAAGCGCCTTCGGACAAACCACCGAGCTTGCCGCAGCGAAGGGAAACAGACACCCCCCGTGGGAGAGGCCGGAGTGGTCGCGCCTCCCCCGCCCGGGGGCCTACGAGCCCGTCCCGGCTCCTTCCCTCACCCCATAGCCGGGGGAGGGGGGGGGGGTCCCCGGACCGGTCTGTTTCACTCGCCGTTGCAACCCACTCTCCGTTGCAACCACTGCAAACCATCCAAAGGAAATCTCCCCCCCCCATAATTAATTGTTCAAGGCCAGTCCCCCCTTCAAATATATATATATATATATAAACCCAAATTCGGCAACGGCGACAATCAGGAAATTCACTACGTCCGAACAGACCTGTCCAGGTGCGTTGGACGGTGCCACCCCCACCCCACACGCGCGCGCATCTCTGACTCCTCTCCCTCTGAGCTGCCTCTCAAAGCAAGCGGGAGGTTTACGGCCCGGAGACACGCAGAAGGCTTCAATCCGTCGTAAACTTTAAAAGGGGAAAG
>NW_015168083.1:307612-309305 GCF_001447785.1 Gekko japonicus | reverse complement strand
GGGGCCGGGGCGCGCGTCTTTTTTTGGGGTGGGGGAAGCCTGCCAAGGGAGGGGAGCAGCGCCCCCCCTCCAAAGAAAAGCCCCACTGAGACTTCCTCGCAAGAAAAAGCGCCCAGAAGCCCGAGTTCAGGAAAGGGGGGGGGGCGACGACGTGGGACAGAATTCCTTCCCGTAGACTGGAAAGTTTCAGCAAGGAAATGGAAGTTCCCGGGGGCGCATCGGGACCCACGAGGTCTTGACTTCCCCCAGATCTTCTTCTCCCCACACACACACACCTCACACGCACACACCCGCACCACCACCACCGCCACTTGCGGGAGCTTGAAGAAGAGGCAAAGATTCGGTTCCCGCCACCGCTCATCAAGGTTTTTGCAAGGGAAAATGTTTTCCAGCGTCGGGAGCGGAGGGCCCACAGGCGCAGTCCTCCCCGGGAGCTGCCCCCCACCCCCATCTCACCCAGGATGCCCCGAGACACCCCCCCCCTTCCCTGGCACCCCACCCCTCCTGAACTCTGCCCGGGGGCTCACCGCGTGAACCGCCTGTTGCTCCCGGGCCGGCCGGCGGGATTCTCTGTTGCTGCTGCTGCTGCTGCTGCTGCTGCTGCTCCGGAGCGAGGCGCGCTATTTCGGGTCTCCCATCTCGCTGGCTTGCCCGAGGATGGCAAGGCTGGGTGTGGACGGCGGGCGGGCGGCGTGCGCTGGAAGGGGAGGCAGGGAAGGCAGGCGGGCAGGCGGGCAGGCAGGCGAGGAGCCCTTCAAGGCTGGCTGTCTCTCTCTTCTCTCCCCCCCCCCCCCGTCCCCGCGCCGAGGCAATTATTCTGCCTTTTGATGCCACTCAGCGCCAGGGACCGGCCCCCCACCCCACCTTGATCGCCTCTGATTGAAGAAGGGAGACGTGATCGACAGGTGAGGGAGAGGCGACGCCGGAAGAAGGCTCCGAGAGTTAAGCCGGCTTCTTTGCTCACTTCGCTTTAGGAGCAGAGCGCCCCCGGGATCTTCATCACCAGCCCCGGCTGTGGTTTCTGCCGAGCTGCAGCAGGCCAGAGAATCGCCCCACTCGCCAGCCAGCTGCTGAAACCGGGGGCGGCTGCCGGTCGAGTCAAGCGAGTTTACCGGCACCGCTCGGGGGCGTCGGAGCCCGGCGGCGGGGGTCCACCTGCTAGACTTCACTGAGGCCAGGCTGAAGGCCGGCTGGACCCCCGCCCTGTAATCCTTTTTTCGGGGGGGGTTATACAGACCAGTTCTCTCCATGTCTCCCCATTTCCCCCCCGGCCCCCCCCCCCCCCCCCCAGAAAGCAGCGGGTGGAAACTTAGGAGTTGGGCTGCGGTCACACACACGAAAGAATCCGCTCTCGACCCACTTTCAATATACTTTCCAACTGGATTTTGCCGGTTCACCCAGTAAAATCCAGTTGGAAAGGGCACTGAAAGTGGTTTTAAAGTGGATTGTTGAGCGTGTGTGACCACAGCCCTTCTCACACGCACTGAACGATGCACTCCCGATGCACTTTGCCGCTGGATTTTACTGCGCAAAATGGCAAAATCCAGCTGGAAAGGGCACTGACAGTGGCTTTAAAGTGGATTCTTTAGTGTGTGTGTGACTGCAGCCTTCCTGAGTCTTATTCCCGAGTCAAGGTGTTAAAGATTGCGTCGTACATTCCTCTCCACCGCGGCAGGACGCTCATAGAACGGGG
>NW_015168083.1:302291-307487 GCF_001447785.1 Gekko japonicus | reverse complement strand
GGGGGGGGGGGGGGGGGGCAGCTCTTTCCTCTGCAGGTTCCCTCCCCCTCTGCCCCCCCCCCCAGGCCCCCCCCCCCTGACATCTCCAGCGGGCCTTCCTCTTTCGGCTTAGCCTATCAGGGATCCGAGGACCGGGATCGCTGGAGGCCTGCCTTGCTTAGCGGGCGAGCTTGGATACCGCGCAAGAAGGGAGCGGACGAGTGACTCGCCCCCGCGCTCAGGAGGGGGGAAGATTCGTTCACAGCCACCTGGGTGGCCCAGCTTGGGCAGAGAGGCGGGCTACAGGCAACGCTCCCTCTAAGCCGCCGAGTCTGGTGAGCAAAAATTCTACTTCGTGAGCCGCCGGCATTAAAGTTGTGAGCCAGCGATTTGGCTGCTGCATCCATCTGTTATCTCTGGAGCCATCCTGCCTGTGTGAGCTGGAGGCTAAAAAACTGTGAGCTAGCTCACACAAACGCAGTTTAGGGGGAACAATGGCTACAAGATAAATCGATTCGAGATCCGGACTGATCCGAATAAGGTCCAGGGCTTTTGATTTGTGTGAAGGGGGGAGGGGCACTAAGTTCAATGTGTGTTTACTCTTAAGTAGGAACAGCGTCTCAGCCAGAAAAAAAAAGGAGGCCTGACCGCTAGGGTCGCCAACTCCAGCCCGGGAAATTCCTGGAGATTTGGGGATGTTGCCCATGGGGGGGATTTGAGGAGAGATTTTACCTCCAATCTATGGCCTACCCATAGAGTTTGCCCTCCTGAAGCGGCCCTTTTCTGAAGGGGATCTGGTATCTGTAGGGTGGAGATCGGCTGTGATTTTGGGAGATCTCCAGACCCCACCTGGAGGATGCCCAGTAAGACTCTGAAAGTCCAGGTTGCATTAGCATAGAACACGCCATTTCTTGAATGATTCTGCCGTTCCATTTTGTTGAAGAGAATAAGGAATTGTAGTCTTATGTTCAATTCCTTCTTGTTCCATGAATCTTTGGAACTCACTGCTGCAGTATTCTGTGCCATTATCTGTGAACAGCACGTCTGGCGCTTTGCCAAATTTCTTTTTAACAGCAGCAACATAGCATTTAAACTTGTCAAGCACCTCATCTTTGCTCCTAAGCAGGTAGGTATAGACATATCTGGATTTTCCTTCCAGAAAACTGACAAAATACTTGTTGCCACCAGCAGATTCCTTTACTGGACCAACCAAATCAGAGTAGATGCACTCTAGAAACTTAGTATTGGGGTCATGAGCTCTAATTTTATAAGAGGGAGCTGTGGCTTTAGACTTTAGGCAAATATCACAGCCATTTCTCATGACATCACATCCTTTTGCTTCAATATTGCATTCCTTCAATAACTTTCCCACACTTTTCACATCTCTATGTACAAATTTTACATGCCACACGAATAGACAGTCTTTATGGTTGCATTCAGCTGATCTGGTTTGGCATACCAGCCCATCATTTTCCATTTCATCTAAATCAGTATCAGCAATATTTCTCAGGTAATGAAAACCATCCTTTTCTTCAAGCATCACATTAAACCCATTTTCACTCCAAATTTTTCCATGGCTTGGTCTGAGGTCAATATTAAGACCATTTTGCATGATTCTCTTTGTGGATATGAGATTATTTATGGCTTTGGGAATCATTATCTGAGTGTGATTTCCACAATTTCATTGCAATCGTTCAAAGCATACAGTTTAACTGAACCGCATCCCTCTACAGAGAGATTTTCGTCTTCTGCCCCTTGTAGAGCAGGCTTCTTTTCTCTGTCCAAATCAGAGAACCATTTGTCTGAATTGACTAATTTATGCAGCAGTCAAATCAGTAAAGAATGCCCTTCAGGCTCATGGGGCTGTTTCCATGCTAACTAAAGACCCTCCTGCACCAGGGTCCGCTCTTGAAAAGTACAAAGACCGTGATGGTTTGGGGATGTCTTTAGTTATGGGAACCATAAATGCTAAAGATAATCAGGAACTTTTAGAGTGCATGTCCACGAAACAAATGATGTTGAAGCTTGAACAAACTCATGCACTTCCGCTATCTAGTAAAAAAGAGTCATTTTGCTCAGCATTTCTCTTAGTGACAGACAAAGCTTTCATGTTACTGTTCACAACATCAGCTCTCTGCTGTTTCTCTGTGATAACAAACACACCTCGTTTCTCACTTGGCTGACTTGGCTTTCCTTGGCCACACCCCTTAGGGGGTCTGGTTTCAGAGTGGTAAGATGTGGGGCGATCTCTTTGTTCTGGTAAAGCCTTTGATCTACAATGTCTTGCCATATGTCCGAATTTCCCACAGTTGTGGCAATTAAAACTCTTTTGGCATTTTCCTTTTTATAATCAGGCTTTATGTTAAGTACAGACAAGTCATTTGCATTCTGAGACATTTCACGTCTATGTCCTTCATCTTTTAGATATGCTAACACATATTCCAGTTTTAAGTCTTTTGTCCCCTTTAAAACAGCCACTTCATGCGAATATTCTCTGGTCAAAGAACCAAGAATCAGAGCAACAACAGCTTTTTCCCCTGGCCATTCCTTTAATTGCATTATAAGCATCCATGACATAATTCAAATGTTTACGTAGTGATTCACCATTTCTCATTTTTGCATTTATTAATCTTTGATAAAGGAACAAGTAATTAGCATCATTTTTCGAAGCATGAGTTTGTTCAAGCTTCAACATCATTTGTTTCGTGGACGTGCACTCTAAAAGTTCCTGATTATCTTTAGCATTTATGGTTCCCATAACTAAAGACATCCCAAAATTCAGCTCTTTGTACTTTTCAAAAGGGTCTTCAGTTAGCATGGAAACAGCCCCATGAGCCTGAAGGGCATTCTTTACTGATCTCTTCCACCAAGAGAAATTACTTGAGTCTAAGGCGGGGATATTGAAAAAAGCAAGATTCTTAGTTGCAGACATAATGATTTCTCCTTTTATACTTTACCGGAACCTGAGAGTGGTGAGGACAATGGTCAATCTTTTGTGAGGGCGGGGTTGAGCCTGTAGAGGATGCTTCCATTTAGCAGGATTGGTCTTTTGTTCTTTCTTTCATTCGGCAGGGGAAGAAGATGAACTCAGATCAAACACTACAGGCTTTCTCCGACTTGGAAACACAGGCGGCTAGTCTGGTCCCACAAGTTCTTGAAGAAAACAGGATGTTGTCTGAATCTTATAAATCCAATGCGAGTTAAGATAAAAATTCTGTTTGCACTCTGCTTAGCTATCTGGCGCAGCAGAAGCGATCTGGGCACCCATAACCTTTGTTGGGTGATAGTGGGATATTGAAAAAATTTGTATTTAGCAGAGATAAGATGGTCCAGCAGTGCTGGAGTAAAATAATTCAGACTCAGAGTCCATGTGTGATTAAAATATAAAGTTTTTACTAAATTCTAGCATGGGAATGGTAACTGGGATGAAAATAACAACAGAGAAAAATCTGCTACATCCTTACTCTACAAAGACAAAACTAGAAGAGAGAGATCATGGCTACTCTTCTTCTTCTTCAGAACACCAAACAAAGACGGGAAGAGAAGCCATAAAATGGTAATACACCTTGACACTTTAGTCCCAATCAAATTCCTTGATCAGGGAGAAAATTCGCGGGCTTTTTACAGCTAAAGAACATTGGTTACATGAGAAACATGTGACTTCCTGTGAGTAACATAAACAAACATTTAACCCCAGATATACTGAGTGTTTTCTTCTTGTAATACCCAACACGGGCGCCCCTTTTCTGAGGACCTCGGAAGGGAGCTCCGATGTTGTGAGGCTTCAAGTGGAGCCCCAGGAGAGCCCCGGGGCAGGGGCGGTGAGGGACACCGGCCGGATTGTCTTAGGATCGGGCTCTTCGACGGCGAAGCCCTGGGGTCCTCCTCACCGAGGACCCGTTTCGCCGTCGAGGCGCTGAGGCTCTGGGACCTGCCGCCAGGCGCTGCAGGCTTTCCGCCCACCCACGGACCGAGCCGGACCCCCAAATGGGCCGCTCCGGTGCCAACCCGACGGGTGGAGATTTCAGGTGTCCGCTCGCCCGGGTCTCTCGTGGAGGCCTCCGGCGAGGAGGGGGAGGAAGCAGCAGCCCAAGTCGTCCCCGGGAAGCACCGCGAACGGCCCCAGCAGGGCCACGTCTGGCTCGACGGCGCGGCCAACAGGGCGGCTTTGCTCTGTCTCCCCCCGACTTGGGGCTGTCCGGCCCGGCCGGCCGCTCTCCTCTCACCCTGCTCCGAAAGCAGAGGGGAAGGGGCTGCTCCGCTCCCGCCGGCCTCCGAAGCGGCGCCAGACTTTAATCCGGAATCACTCCGGAATCAAAACTACTGATCCGCCCGCGCTGTCCTTCCTGCAAATTTGGGAAGGTCAACCCCCCCCCCCCCCCCCAGCCTTCTGACAAATTGTCGAAAGACTTGGGGGTCGCCCTGGAAAGAGCGGCCAAGCCAACTCCCCCCGGAATGCCCTTTACACGGGAGCGAGTGCGGCCGGTTTCCGCGGGGCTGACTTCCAAATCACGCGCTCGCTCCCTCCGTCGAAAGCCGCAGGCTTTAAAAACCAGCGGGGAGCCGAGCGAGCACGTGTTTCCTTCTGGCTGGATCGCGCCCCAGAGGTCCACTGCGGGATCCCGCGGCCAGACACCCCGTCCTGAACCGATTTGGCTTGGGATCCAGCCGATCCCAGATCCAGGCAATCTCGCCCCCTAACCTGTGCCTGAAGAGGATATATGGGTCAGTCTTATCGGGGGTCCGACGGATCAGGAGATCTGGGAAAGTTTTGAAACGCCCTGAAAAGGAGGAAACTTGGAACGGGCCACCCTAACCGTCCAGAAGCGCAGTGCCGTCGTGTGAACTGGTTGGCTGCTCTCCCTTTCCTTTCCTTTCCTTCCTTCCTTCCTTCCTTCCTTCCTCTTTTCCTTTTCCTATCTGTTTTCACTCTATCACAGTCTCTCTCCCTCCCTCCCCCCTTTTTTCTTTCTTTCACTCTTTTCTCTCTCCTCCCTCCCTTTCTCTTTCTCTCACTTTCTTCCCCCTTTCATGTTTTCTCTCTTTTTCTTTCTCCTTCCCTCTTTCCTCCCTTTGTCTGTTTCCCCCCCTTTCTCTCTCTCTCTCCGCTTCCCGAACTTTCTTCTCTTTTCTCCCCCCCCCCGCCCCGCCCTGCCCTGCCCTTCCCTCTCCGCTTTCCATGCGCCCCCCCCATGCCCTGGGCTGCGCTCCCCTTCC
>NW_015168083.1:301561-302064 GCF_001447785.1 Gekko japonicus | reverse complement strand
CAGGCCCCCCCCCCCCCCCCGTTCAAAGGTGTCCACTCCGCCCCTGCCCCGGAGTCATCCCGGAGGGTCCAGGGCTCCCTCGAAGCGTTGGGAGTCGGGTGAGCAGAAGTCTTCCTTGGTGAGCTGCTGGCATGAAAGGCGTGAGCGGGCAGGGGTCTGGCTCCTGCATGAATTCGTCTGCTCCGGAGCCCTCCCTTCCTGAGCGAAGGCGAAAACGTGCACACCGGAGTCTAAAACACTGTCAGCCGGCTCACACTCGCTCAGCTGAGAGGGAACGCACCGAGAGCGCCGCTTCCCTTCACCTGCCGAGGACCGCGGGCTCCCTCCCTGCCTGGCGCGCTGCGTCTCCTCGCGAGGGAGAGCAGGAGCCGAGGGGGCGCTCTCAGCTCCGCTCCCGGGGGGCTGCTGCTGGGCCCGATCCCCTCTAGCGGCCCTCCTCCTCCGAGGAAACCTCTTGGCACACCCGCGTCCTTTCCGAAACCACCGTCTGGAGCCCCCCTCCG
>NW_015168083.1:277981-301456 GCF_001447785.1 Gekko japonicus | reverse complement strand
CCCCGACGCGTGTCGGACTACCAGGACTCTTCCTCCTCCTCCCAGCCTGGACGGGGCGCCCCTGGAGTCTCCAGAGTCGTCGGGCTGGCAAATCGACTGGCTCCTCCTTTCTTCCGAGGGGCCCGCTGGAAATTCTGTGCTTCCCCGTCGAAAGAGCGAAAGCGTCTCTCCGGGGGTTGGAGGAACTTTTGCTCTTCTCTGCTGGTACGGACAGGCTCACAAGGCTGTACCCATCTCGATCTATCTCCGTGGAAAGGATTTGGGTGGTAGATCCAACCAGAAAAGTGGTAGATCCAACCGGGAGGAGTGTGTATATGTGTGTACACTCATGCCCAGGAGTCATGGCTGTTGGAAAATTTGGTAAAAATAATTAAATATTCAGAGGTTGCAATGGATCTTTGTTCACCGGAGAGGAGGCATTTTCTTTCTGTGTAAAAATCTTTATTTCAAAAGGGAAGGGCACATAGGAAATCTACAAAACAACAAACACTCAAGACTACACCCTTGCTGTTACTTTACAACAGACAGACTGGTTGGTAATGGAGATTCTTCTTTCTTCTTGTAATGTATTCAGATGCTGCCATGAATGCATTAGATGTAATGTAAAACATCTCATTGGGAAGCAATGTAAAGCTTCGTCTTGGACAGGGATTCAAGTCCAAGACAAATGCGTCCAACCACATGCAAGCAAGGTGGAAGCGGGAACGTGTGTGATTGGTCTTTATGCGATCAACCTGATAGGTTGTTATCTGTAAAGTAGGAGTGGCTATATTAGCAGGGAATGTTTAAATACCGAGCAGTTTCAATGGGCAAACTGTTCAGGCTATCAGATGTTGTACCGTGTTGGAGAAGTGATCGTGTGGAAGAATAAACTTGAGTTTTGGCTGAAATCACTCTCTGACTCTTTGTTAAGCTCAGGACTTAACACTTCTTGACCCTAGAAGAAAATCACCTGAATGCATTAACCAATGATTGTTAGTAAAGAGGCTTTGCTTTCCCGGGCTATCTTCCCATTGGCTCTGTGCCAGGTTCCCTTCCAGGTCACTCTAAACAATAGCACACAAGGTAAACACATTGACCCTATAATGACTGGATTTAGACCTTGCAACACACGCCTTTCCAACAATGGTGACCTCAGGCGACTCCTGCTGGGGCATGGAGGACATTCAGGGAAGTGGCTTGATAGCCTGCCTCTGCCTCCCGGCCCTGGTATTCTCTGGAGGTCTCCCATCCAAGTACTTGCCGAGATGTGACGCGATCGGGTTTGCCTGGGCTATCCAGATCCGGGCTCAGCATCTTGTCTGGTTTGGCAATATCAGTGGTCACATATTCGTGCTCAGTCCTCTTTCCCCAATGGTCATAGGGCAGAAGGGGGTGGGTCCCCAGCGTGAAATGCATCAAATCACAGGGTGAAATTATTTGCTCACAAGACGGCACACCTTAGCGGGAACATTGGCCCAGCCGTAGATAACTGGAGGGATCCTTTCCATTTCCCTTAGATATTTTTTCCCGTCGCTCTTAAAGCAGAGCTGGATTTAGCACTGAACAAAGTTTGTGTCCAGGGGAACCTTTTAAGACCAACAACGCAGGCACACTTCTTCAGCTTTAGCACAGTTCAGCCATGGGAACTTCAGACATTCTGACCTAGTCTCTAACCCAGCATGGTGTAGTGGTTCAGGCCGCAGGTCCGGTGTTGGGCTAGGCTCCAGGAGACCTGGGTTTGAATCCCCACTCTGCCATGGAAGCTTGCTGGGTGACCTTGGGACAAATCACACACTCTCAGCCTCCTGACCTTTCTCATAGAGCTGTCAGGAAGGTGAGGATAAAACAGAGGACAGGAGAATGTTGTAAGCCGCCTTGAGTCCCCTCTGTTGGAAATTGTAACTCTGCATGCAAAAGGATCTGGGAGAGAAAGGGTTAAGATAATTCTCTCTTACTGGGGAACACTTGGCAGTTGGCCCCACCCTCTCATCTGGCAGTTGGCCCCACCCCCTCATCTGGCGGTTGGCCCCGCCCTCTCATTGGTTAGATGTTGAGCCTCTTTGGCCCTTGCTCACCTTCTGTTTCATCTTATATGGGATCTCTATTCTTCTTCTCTCTTCCCTGGGCTTGGAGTTGTGGCAAATCAACCTATTTTTGAAGTCAATCTGTTCACAGTAAGTTAAATGTACCTTCATGGATATGTCCTGTAAGAAGTGCTTCTATTTTTGTAACTAACATTTATTTCTCTTGTTACCATTGGAGTCAGATCATCTTTGTAATTTGCTTGAACAGCATCTTCCCCTTAACCGGGAAATGTGGAGGAGCGGGGATGCTGCTTCTGTGCTTCCAAGGCAATTGATTTTTCTTTTTTAGATTTAACCCAATAACCTCTGAGAGAAAAAGCAGGATATAAATAAAATAAATAAATAAATAACACAGGTGGCCCTCCTTACTTTCAAATAAAGATGCGCAGAGATGTAAAGAAAGGGGCATACAAGAGGTTGGAGGTGGTCTCGGTTGCAGATGATCTCCTCCGGCTCCGAACCTCTGGAGTGCTTTGGGTCTTATTCTGGAAATATGATCACCACACTTAAACCCTAACAACAGGCTACCGAGCTATAAATGCTGGAATGTTGTGATAAGCACGGGGCACAACTTTGTTTTGGCATTGATTGGTTTCAAAATGTGATGGGGGGAGCCAGTTCCTGTTGACCCTGAGCTACAGATCCTCTGAAGACATATTTCGTTCATTTGTACCCCACCCTTCCTTCAAGGAGACCAGGGAGGCCTATGTGGTTCTCCCCCTGGCTTATCCTCGCAACAACCCTCCGAGGGGAAAAGATCTCAGGGTCGTACTGGACAGCTCAGTGGAAGTGTCAACCCAGCGTGCTGCAGGGGTGAAAAAGGCAAATTCTCTGTTGGGGATTATTAGGAAAGGGGTTGAGAATAAAACAGATAATATTATAATGCCCCTGTAGAGATCTATGGTGTGGCCTCGTCTGGGATACTGTGTACAATTCTGGTCACCGTATCTCCAAAAGGACATTGCAGAGCTGGAGAAAGTACGGGGGAGGGCAACCAAGGGTGTTTTTTGTTGTTGTTGAAGTACTTGAGCTGCGGTGGCTCAAGTGGTTAAGACACTGAACTGCAGGCTATGAAAGGTCGGTAGTTCAGCAGTTCGAGACCCGAGTGTGCCGCATGACGGAGTGAGCTCCCGTCTCTAGTTCCAGCTCCTGCCAACCTAGCAATTCGAAAGCAAGAAATTGCAAGTAGATAAATAGGGACCACTTCGGTGGGAAGGTAACATGACCACGGAAACATCTTCGGACAGCGCTGGCTCTTCGGCTTTGAAACGGAGATGAGCACCGCAACCCTAGAGTCGGATTTGACTGGCTTTCGAGCAAGGGAACCTTTACCTTTACTTTTACATTTTATTAAGTTTCCAGTAAATTACAAACAGTACAGTAAAATTGAATATCAATTGTAAATAGCCGATTAAATGTAATACATGCATAGTACATATAGGAAAAATAGGACTTAATGTTACCCCGTTCAAAGATTGTATGCTTTTCTATAATGTGGTTGTGCAAACCCCCAGTTGCAGTGTATTATTTATTGTGGCTTAAGCAATAGTGAGGTAATAGTACCTCAAGTAAACAGTAAGAGCTCATATTTAGGCTGTTTAATATTTTATTTATTTATTTATTTACATGTGACTTCTATACCGCTCATGACCCCTACTGGGTCTCAGAGCGGTTTACAGGTGGCCTACATTATTGTAGTCAGATCCTACCTAGGGCGACAATTGTGCAGGGAGGGGTTGCCTAACAGCACCCGGACGACAGGCTTCTCTCCGTTCTCGGTGGCTCCGGCGTAGTCTCAGCATTCCGGCGAGCGGCGACCATCAGCGGGCTGCAGATGGACCCTCTGTTGATGCGCACTGCTCCTGGACTGCGGCGTTCCCGGCTACTCGTCCCTTCGGGCTCCAGCCGCGCCACGTCGCTCCGCAGTTGCATCATCCGGTTCCGCCTCGATCCGATGTCGTCGCCGCTCCTACGGTCCGCCAGACGCCGCCATTGTTCTTCCTCGCCGCTGCTGCTTCTCTTACTGCCATCATCGCCATCAACCCTCCTGGCACGGAACCAGGAGGAGGGTGCCCCCCGCCTCTAAGGCAGGTACCCATTTCTCTACTTGCAATTACTTTCGATCCGCTGGGTTGGCGGGAGCTGGGACTGGGGCCGGTAGCTCACTCCGGCTGCGGTGGGGATTCGAACAGCCATTATGGCTGTTCACTATAGATGTTACTGCAGGTGCTGTTACTCCCTGCGCCACCGTGCATCTTATCCAATATGGGATACCATTTATCTAGAGGGTTGAGTAATTGGCTTTCAGCATCCATATTATCAGTCCATACAGTGATTTTCTCTTGTAGGTAAAAATCCCACACTTTGTGGAGCCACTGCTGCATAGTAGGAAGGTTTTCTGTTTTTTATTTCCATTAATTAGTTTTTTTTCTAATTTCAGGGGGACTGTCCGTGGGCCAGAGGTGGAACAGGATCGTCGCTGGATCAAACGGTAAGCTATTACCTGTGAGGGATTGAATGTTTATTACAATTAGTTTCCAGTAATTTGTTACCTGTGGGCATTCCCACCAGGTATGAAAGTATGTAGCTTTCTGTCCACAGCATTTCCAGCATAAGGGTGATGCTTGATCATAGATGTGGGGTAACTTTTGCAGGCGTGAGGTACCACCTGTGTAAGACTTTGAGCGCAGGCTCCTGTATGGCCAATGAGCTTGATATTTTTGTGTGAGTTTTCCATATGTCCTTCCATTGGTCTTCCGATAAATTTTGCTTAATGTCTCTATTCCATGCTAGTTGGTAGCTAGCCATTTTGTTTTTCTCCGTGTCAAGAAGTTGTTTATGGACCAGTGCTATTAGACCTTTTTTCCGTGTGTCTTTCCATAATAGCTTTTCAAAGGTGGAGAGTGGAATTTGTAAAATGGGTCTGAGTTTTTGATTATAGATTAGGTGTTGTACCTGGAGCAGTGTTCCCTCTAAACTGAGTAAGTGTGAGCTAGCTCACAGTTTTTTAGCCTCCAGCTCACACATTTTTGTCTCAGCTCAGGAAGGATGGCTCCAGAGCCGATTAATGTATGCAGTAGCGAAATCTCTTGCTCACAACTTTAATGCCAGTAGCTCACAAAGTAGAATTTTTGCTCACAAGACTCCAAAGCTTAGAGGGAACATTGACCTGGAGATATTCATATCATGCAATTTTTCTTTTTGCCTTGTTATCAAGCTCTATTTTTGGCAGTAGTTTGCCGTTAGAGATTACGTCTAGGGCGACCAAGATGATGAGTGGACTGGACAAAAGGCTGGACAGTCCGGGACTTTTCAGTTTAGAAAAGAGATGACAAATGGAGGGGCATGATAGAGGTTTATAAAAGTACGCATGGGGTGGAGGAGAGTTGAGTTTTTTCCTCCCTCGCCCATGAACTCAAGGGAATCCAATCAAATCGATGGGCGGTAGGTACAGGACGGGCAGAAGAAAACACTACTTTACACAGAAAGTGATTGAAATGTGGAATCCACTGACAGAGGGTGTAGTAACAGCTACAGGAATAAACAGCTTTAAAAGGAGACTAGATAGATTAGCGGAGGATAGGTCCATCAGTGGCTGCTAGCCATGGTGACAAAAGGGAACCTCCACATTTAGACGCAGTCAAGCCTCTGGATGCCAGAGTGTAGGGATTCCTATTAAGTAAGTCAGCAGAGTAAGTATTAAGAGGCTGAGTTCATGGTGTGTTTAAAACATAAGAGTTTACTATCAACCTAACATGGGAAGAAGGTACACAGGATATGAAAATAAGAAAGAGCTAAAATGGCTACATCCTTACAGCTACAGGTAAACTGGAGGAACGGCGTCTCCTTCTTCAATCAGAACAAAGACAGGAAGGAGAAACCAATATGCTGAATACTTGACACATTGATTTCCAATCAGACTGTTAATTTAGCTACAAAGTTCCTGGGCATTCTATTGTGTAAACAGATTGGGTACAAACAAACATGTGACTTCCTGTTGATCATAACAAACAGGGTGAGTTGCGTGAGTTGAATGTATGTCACTCCATCCTGTACAAATTCTGGACCAATTCTATGCTACCAGAAGTATTGGTGGACTTTAATTGGCTATACCTGAGGCCCAGGGGTCATTTCCTGCAGGAGCGCACAGGAGCGGAGCTCCGGCAGTAAAGAGCCCAGGGGGCGGGCACATGCAACAAGCCCCGCCCCCTGCTCCCAGCAGCCCTCGGTCAGAGCAAGAAGCAGCCAGGTATGCTGCAGAAGCCCCACCCCCGGCCCCCTGGTCCAAAACAGTCCAGTGGCACCTTTAAGACCAGGTTTTACTCAGGTACAAGCTCTGTGAGGACAGATCTGCAGGTCCCCCCCCCCAAATAGCTAGCAATCCAAAACAGTCCAGTGGAGCCTGAGCGGTGGGTGTTGCCTTCTGACACACTTCTGGTGATGTCAGGGGGTGTGGCATATGCAAATACGTTATGCTAATGAGTTATGCTAATGAGCTCCTACACCTCTTTTTCTACGAAATGACCCCTGCTTATTATAATGACCTGAACTTTGACCCTGTGATTGGAAACCACTGTATTGGCTGTTTGGCATATTGGGGTCTCTTCCTGCCCTTGTGTTGTTGGAGAAGAAGGGGCGCCGCTTTCCTGCAGCATCTTCTTAGCAGTCAAAATATAGGGATCCGGTGCTTTGTTATTTTGCATCCTGTTTACCTTTTCCCCATGTTAGTTTTCCAGTACATCTTTAAATTTTTACAAACATACACATGGGCTCAGTCTCTCACTCACTGATCTGCTGATTTAATCTCTGCTTCACTATATTTTTCTAAGAATACCTTACAATTTCCCCTGCAGAAAATGCTATTTTGGAGGGTGGCCTCTGTGGCATTGTACCCTGCTGAGGCCCCTCCCCTCCCCAAAACCCCGCCCTCCCCTGGCTCCACCCCCCAAATCTCCAGGAATTTCCCAGCCCAGAGCTGGCAACCTTAGCTATCTGCAGTCACTTAAGCCTCACATTAGCATCCATTTCACTCACAAAATATGCATAATGTTTCCTTCATCATGACTGGGGACAGATCGCATCATATTACTTACACACTGAGATTCAGTGTCCTCTTACACTCTCAATACACCATTTACCCTATTTTTAAAAATGAGACCTTTAAACAAAATACAAAGAATTCTGTTGAACAAGGTGGCAGAGTTCACAGTGGGCAATAGGAGCTGAGTCAGGGCTCCTTGCTTTGTGAAGTCCCAGGAGAAATTGGCTCATTTGCCTTCCCACCCCTGGCTCCTCTGCATTTTAGGAATCCTGCTTTGGGCTCTCAATCTCTCCTTTTGTAGACTCCGGCACAAACGACTGTATCTCATAGTTACACTGGTGACTACACAGACAAATATGATTTTGTAAAGTAAGCAAACAAAAAAGAAACATGGCCTGATGAGAACTAAATATGCCCCAATATGGATGGAATATTGAGGTATGGGTAGAATGTTGAGGAAGTTGTCAGTTTTTATGGGGAGGAGAAGATAAACCAGTTTGCTCAAGCCCATGGTAGGGATGGGATTTCCAAATAATCTCCTTTCCCATGGTTCCCTACTGTTGAATACAATCCAACTGCAAACTTACAAAGGAAAACAGACTTTGGATTACCTCTTCATCCCTCTCTCAGTTTTTCTACTTGCCTGAATCTGGCTGAACTTTGTTGGTCTTAAAGGTGCCATTGGACTCTAAGTTTGTTCTATCACTTCAGACCAACACGGCTACCCACCTTGAGCTACGGGGGCCAAAGTACTTTAAGGACATAACACAGGGCCATTTTGTGGCTATCATCAGCTGCGGGAGCAGACGGAATGCATAGAGTCCCCCTCAAATGGGGGAGAGCCAGGCCCATAGCCAGGATTTTGTAATTCAGGGGGCCTTTTAAAAAGTCAGGGGGCACTGACGTCACAAAATAAAATATAAAATAAAAATAAAAGTTTAAAAGCTCACTTTTGCAGCATTCATACTCTGCTTGCCTACATGGGGAAGCAAACCACACTTGGGGAAGGGGTGGTGGTGGTGAGTCCACCAGGTGGCCCAGAAAGCCGGGGTGCCTGGGGGCTGGATGGAAGTCGGGGGGGGCTTGGTAGGAAGTCAGGGGGCCAGGCCCCGAAATGCCCCACTGTGGCTACAGGCCTGGGGAGAGCTGCCTTTTCAGCACATCCCCCCAAACACAAAATTTTCTGACCCACCCCTTGCTTTCCAACATTTATTGTACTACTTTCTTCCAAGATGTTACTGTGTTTTCTTTTCTTTCTTTTTGTAAAGGGTTTGGGGAAGCTGCATTTTTGAGGTCGGAAAGGGGAGCGGAAGAGAGCCGGCTCCCTCATTTTGCCCATTTCCAGGCTGATTATATGGTCCCGGTTTTTTAACGAGCTGCCCTATAGCAGGTCTCTACCCTAACATCCCTATTGACAGTACTTCAGTAGCCTTCAGGCCGTAAAATCTCCCTGACCTCCCAACCCCCTTTCACTCCCTCAAAGTAAACACAATCGGTGGTGGCGGAGGCAGCAGCAGCTCCTGTTTGAAATAATGCTATTTTTTTCCGAGCAATCTCGCATAAAGGAAGCCAGAGGTTTAGTGCCTTTGGGGGGGGGGCACACAAACCTGTCCCAAACAACGACCGGGCAGCAAAGAGGAAGCAAGAAATTTTGAAATTATAACCCTTCCCCCCAAACACACACACCAGACCATTCTTTTTCTGTTCCCTAAGCAATAAAATGTTGATTGATTTTTATTACGGCCTTGGATTCCCCCCCCCCCCCAGTGTGGAGGGGAGGAGAAGACAGAGCAAGAAAGGAGAGGAAGTCTGAGGTCTCTTTTTGGTTCATATATTTCCAATTAAGACAATTAAGGAAGCCACACAAATGTGGCAGCTACTCCCTCCTAACAGTTTCCTCATTTCTTGCAAAAGACAAGTTTACTTACTGTGGCTAGGGCCCGGCTTCCTGATCCCTTTAAAAGAAATTACAAACAACAGCTAATAATGAAATTAAAGGCCTGGGCTGGGGTGTGTGTGTGTGGAATTAGGCATGGAAAAGTCACCGTGCGAATGTCCGGGCCTCCAGGGTGCATTTGTTTTGCTGCAAGCGAGGAGTAGGGTACCGCACACTTCCCCTCCAAATGCCAGCATTTATGTTCACAGGGGAGAGGGTTTAATGGGCTGGTGACCGTGCTGCTCTGCTTGTACGCGGCTGGCAGTGGTGGGGCGGAGGGGGGAGATGTGTGCCGCCGAAAGCAAGCCTTCTTCAATTAGGAGTCCCTGGGCCAATTCCATTCCCTCCTGCCCCTCTTTTCCTCTTTTTCTTTGGTTTTGTGATTTTGTTGCCATCACCATGATAAGAAAGAGGCAAAGTTGACTCCTCCCTTTTCAGGAGATATCTACATTTCTTCCCCCACGCCAAAAGCCCCATTGTTTGGTGTAGTGGTTAGGAGTGTGGATTCTAATCTGGGAGAACCAGGTTTGATCCCCCACTCCTCCACATGCAGCAGCTGGTGTGACCTTGGGTCAGACACAAGTTCTCTCGGAGCTGTTCTCTCATGAGCAGTCCTCTCAAGAGCTCTCTCAGTCCCACCTGCCTCGCAGGGTGTCCTTTGTGGGGAGGGGGAGGGAAAGGAGATCGTAAGCCGCTCTGAGACTCCTTCGAGTAGTGAAGGGCGGGGTATAGATCCAATCTCTTCTTCTTTGGCCTTCACATGCTGATTTATCAGAACCAGCATGGGGGAGTGGTTAGAGGGCTGAACTAGGACCTGGAAAACCTAGGTTCGAATCCCCTCTCTGTCATGGAAGCTCGCTGGGTGACCTAGGGCCAGTCACACACTCTCTGCCTAACCTTCCTCATAGCTTTGCTGTGAGGATAGAATGGAGGAGAGGAGGAAAGCGTAAGCTGCTTTGGGTCCCCGTTGGGGAAGACCGGCAAGGCCAAAACAAAGCAAAACAAACCTAACCAGTGGGGCTTACATGGTGGAGGAGCTAAAAGTCAAGCCAGAGATTTTACCTCTGTTGCAGATCCAGTAGCAGGTCTTTTTAAAAATATACACAGCAAAGGGTTTAGACTGGGATAACTCTGGGATAACTCTGGGATAACCAGGGCTTCTTTTGTAAAAAAAAGCCCAGCAGGAACTCATTAGCATAATGCCACACCCAACAGCAGGAACTCATTAGCATATTAGATCACACCCCTGACAGCACAGCTCAATAGCACATTAGGCCACACCCCCATGTTATCAGAAGTGTGGTCATCCAGCCACACCCACCTTTTGCTTCTTATTCTGTTTACCTTGTTTGTTGTCAAAACCCAGGGCTTTTTTTGTAGCAAGAATTTCTTTGCATGTTAGGCCACACACCCCTAATGTAGCCAATCCTAATGAGTTCCTGCTGTTGGGTGTGGCCTGTTATGCTAATGAGTTCCTGCTGGGCGTGGCCAACTCGGGAGCCAGCCGGAACTCCGTTCCTGTGCGTTCCTGCCCGAAAATATTCCAAGGAGGTCTCCCATCCAAATACTAACCACAGTCAACCCTGCTTAGCTTCCGAGATCTGACCACATCAGGCTTGCCTGGGCTATCCAGGTCAGGGCCAGGCTAAAGGCAATTCTTACTCAGAAAGGCCAGGCCTACGTGAATGGCAGGAACACTGCAACTGCAATGAACTTCCCCAGTTATTACTCAACGGGCTCGGCAGAGTCCAAGACCACACTGGCCCTCACTCTCCACTAGGCTTGCCAAGTCCCCCTGGGGGGCAGGGAAACCCCCGCCCTAGAGGCCCATTACCCACCGGCGGCGGATCGGGCCCCAGGGGGAACCCCACCCCCAAAGCACGTGACGTGCACGTCGCCCAGAGGTGACGCGATTGCGTCGGGCGCATTGGGGACGGGGTAGGGCTGCCAAGTGGGGGCAGGGTGTGGGGAAACCCCCGCTTTGGAGGCCCAATTTCTGCCATGGAGGATTCGGGCCCTGGGGGGACGCAGCCATGTCGCTCACATTGGGAGCGTGGCCCAGATCGTCGGGGGGGAAACCATATGATTTTCCCCCTGAAGATCTGGGCCATGCCCCCAACGTGAGCGACGTAGCATGTCACTTCCTGTGACGTCCTGGTGGTGCGCGTGCCGACGAGGACCTCCCGGAGCCCAGCGAGGCTCCCCCGCCGGGCAAGGTAAGAACACTTGGCAACCCTAGGGCGGGGCCACGGTCATCCGAGGGGAAACTCTATGGTTTTCCCTCGGATGGTCGTGGCCCCGCCCCCAGCATGCCCGGCGTTGTTGCGTCACTTCCGGGTGACGGGGTTGCGGCGTGCGTATGGCGCGTGCACACACACTCCCAGACCGGCACTGGAGTCCCCTGCTCCAGTGCCAATCCGACTTGGCAACCCTACCCTCCACATGGCCACCTTCCCTGTTACTGATGTTTCAGCAGGTCACCCTTTGATGCCTCCTGGAAGAGTGGAGGTGGGCCTTTCAGCTCATTGGACATCCTAGCAATGTGGTGTGTAGTAGTGAAAGTGTCAGACTAGGGTCTTGGAAACCCAGGTGGGAGTCCCCACTCTGCCGTGGAAGCTTGCGGGGTGACCTGAGCCAGTCTGAGCCAACCGATTTCCCAGGGCTACTGCAGGGATATAAAGAAAAAGAAGAAAAATATAATAGAAATAATATAAGCATATGAAACTGGATATTACTTCTTGGTAGTTTCTTTTAATTTGTTGTACATAATTTTAACTGTTTGTTGTTGTTGTTCTTCTTCTTCTTCTTCTTCTTCTTCTTCTTATTATTATTATTATTATTATTATTATTAGAAGAAGAAGAAGAAGAAGAAGAAGAAGAAAAGAGGAGGAGGAGACTGGATTTATACCCCACCCTTCACTACCCAAAGGAGTCTCAGAGTGGTTTACAATCTCCTTTCCCTTCCCCTCCCCACAGCAGATACCCTGTGAGGTAGGTAGGGCTGAGGGAGCTCTTTCGAGAACTGCTTGTGAGAGAACAGCTCTGAAAGAACTTGTGACTGACCCAGGGTCACACCAGAAACTTAGGGTTGCCAGCCTCCATGTCGGACCCAGGGATCTCCCGGTTTTACAACTGATCTCCAGCTGACAGAGATCAGCTCCCCTGGAGAAAATGGCTGCTCTGAAGGGGGGACTCTGTGGCATTGTTCCATGCTGAGGCCACTCCCCTCCCCAAACCCCGCCCTCTCCTGGCTCCACCCCCAAAGTCTCCAGGTATTTTCCAACCCAGACTTGGGAACCCTACAGCAGCTGCTTGTGGGGGAGTGGGAAATCAAACCCGGTTCTCCCGGATTAGAGTCAGTACTCTTAACCACTACACCAAACTGGCTTTGGGTCCCGAGTGGGCGGAAATGTGGGCTATAAATAAAGTAAGTCAATAAATAACTTGACCCTGTTCCTTACAGAAATTACAAAATAAAAATATGCAGAAGTCATTTTTCCAGGAAATGGGGAAATGTATTATCTGCATCTCTTGTTCTCAATGTGATCCCTGCATGGCAACAACAACACAATACACATTCCTCTTGTTTCTTCCCATTGCGGAGGCGGACATCTTAGTTTAGCCCCGCACCATCCAACAGAAGCGCACCGATTTCTATTATCTCCAACGTCTACAACAGGAATCAGGGTGGGGCCCAGCCCCACCTGTTTCCCTCTGTTGTAAATCAGTTTCAGGCTGCCTCGGAGTAATTAGAATCCAGGCCCCGAAAAAGTGACTGTGGGCAAAGTCAGGAACAGGTTAGAAAAGAGCCTGAGTCGAGGAGGGGAAGGAGAGCCAGACATCTTTCTGGAGGCAGGTAAGCGAGACGGGAGGAAATTATCCCCAGCCCTTCACCTCTTCTCCGTCCTCTCGTCCTCGTGGTGGATTATATTTTTAATTGTCCATGGTGAGTCACTGTTTGCAAACAGGAGCCAGGAGGAAAGCCAAGTTGTCAAATGCATGGGAGAGATTGGGATGGTGGAGGCGGCAGGTCAGAGAGGGAGGGAGGCTGTGAGGGGAAGGGCCGTGGCTCAGGGGCAGAGCATCTGCCTTGCTCGCAGAAGGCCCCAGGTTCAGTCTCCGGCATCCCCAGTTAAAAACAGTCCGGGCAGGAGGTGATGTGAAAGAACTCCGGCCTGAGAGCCTGCAGAGCTGCTGCCCGTCTGAGTAGACAATACTGACTTTGATGGACCAAGGGTCTGATTCAGTATAAGTAGGATTGCCCTCCCCCACATTGGGGGGCCTGATTTTGGGGGGCCCAATCCACTGCCGGCCAACAGGCTGGTAGGGGAACCCGGCCCCCAAAGAACCCCTCCGCCCCCAACATGCCCAGTGCAATGACATCACCCAGAGGTGACATCATTGCATAGGCACGTCGTGCAGGGGATGCTCTAGCATTTGGCTAAAAACTCTATGGTGATCATAGAGTTTTTGGCCAAATGCTAGAGTGTCCCCTGCAGAAGATCTGTCAGTCCTAAGTATGAGGTGGCTTCGTGTGTTCAATGTGAGTTTCTCTCTCCCTCTCCCTCCCTCCCTCACACACACACACACACACACAGACCCCATGCTGAGGGAAGGAAAATGCCTGCAGGAGTGAGAAGGAAGTGCAGGTCATTGGACTGTCCCAGCGGCCACTTAGAACGATTCCAAATGCAGAGTGACTTTTGCTCCGGGCCTTTGACACACTTGGTGAACCCCAAATAAAGAGCAGTCATGCAGCACCCTGAAGAACGAAAACAGTGTTGCCAGCCAATGTTCCCTCTAAGCTGTGGAGTCTTGTGAGGAAAAATTCTACTTTGTGAGCTCCTGGCATTAAAGTTGTGAGCGAGCGATTTGGCGACTGCATAAATTAGTCTGCTCTGGAGCCCTCCTTCCTGAGCTGAGACAAAAATACGTGAGCCGGAGTCTAAAAACCTGTGAGCTAGCTCACACTAACTCAGCTTAGAGGGAACACTGTTGCCAGCAGAAGTGTTTGTGGACCAGAGACCACTCCCTCGAATACAACTGAGTGGATCGCCACTGCAAACTGGAATGTCTGCAGAACGAGGATCCACTCCTAGCATTTGAAGACGTGGGCTCTGGTCCACGGAAGGTGCTGCTGGTTTGCACCCACACCTCGCGGGAGGCTGTGCTGCCATCTCCGTTGTTTGCCACTGGCCCACATGGGAAAAATCCACTGGTGAACGGTGTCAAGTCTTGTTTGAGGCACCGTAGGACTCCTGTTTATTTATTTATTGGGGGGTTGTATTTTTTAAAATATGTGCGTGTGTGTGTGCACCTGGAAGTCATGGTGACCTCTGGTGACTGACCCCTATGGGGGGCTGAACGATATTCAAAGAGGTGGCTGAACAAAGTCTGCCCCCACCTCCTGACTGCTGGTATTCCTTAGGGGTCTCCCATCCAAGGACTTGCCAGGGGCGGCCCTGCTCAGCTTCCAAGATCTGAGGAGATCGGGCTTGCCTGGGCTATCCAAGTCGGGGCAGGCATCCTGTTTATTTTTCTGGCCACAGACCAACAAGGTTTTCCTTCTGGAACTGTAAACACATGAAACAAAAGGAGCCCTTTCCATCCACTGGTGGGAGAACGATCTGTGAGCTCCTGTTTTACACATTGTCATACTTGCTTTGGGGTCCTAAACAAGATGCAAAATGCTGCCAGGGCCAGGTCATATTTACAGTTTCTTCCATCACTTTCTAATCTGTAGACACTCCAGAAGGGTTGCCAAGTCTGGGTGGGAAATTCCTGGATAATTGTGGGTGGAGCTTGGGAAGAAGAAGAAGAAGAAGATAAGAACATAAGAGACACCAATGTTGGATCAGGCCAATGGCCCATCCAGTCCAACACTCTGTGTCATACAGTGGCCAAAAATACCAGGTGCCATCAGGAGGTCCAGCAGTGGGGCCAGGACACTAGGAGCCCTCCCACTGTTGCCTCCCCCCCCCCAACCACCAAGAATACAGAGCATCACTTGCCCCAGACATAAGAACATAAGAGAAACCAATGTTGGATCAGGCCAATGGCCCATCTAGTCCAACAGTGTCACACGGTGGCCAAAAATACCAGGTGCCATCAGGAGGTCCAGCAGTGGGGCCAGGACACTAGAAGCCCTCCCACTGTTGAACCCCCCCCCATAATAATAATAATAATAATAATAATAATAATAATAATAATAATAATAATAATAATAATAATAATAATAATAGTGTGGCAGTTTGTGTAGTATAGCCAGGAGATCCTAAGATTGTCTGGAAGCCCAAAGTTATAGCTCTTTTCATCTTATGCACCACTAGGTGGCAAGCTAGACTTGTTTTTAAGGCAAGAGACGTTTCAGAGGAGGTTTGCCATTGCTTGCCTCTGTGTCATGACCCTGGTATTCCTTGGAGATCGCTCATCCAAATAATAGCCAGGGCCCGACCCTGCTTAGCTTCCAAAATCTGACAAGATCGGGCTAGCCTGGCCTATCCAGGTCAGGGCGGTGGCGCTTGCTGAGGGTGGGGTTTAAGAAAGGGGAAGGATCTCAGGAGGTTATAGCCTCCGAATCAGCCATTTTCTGTAGTTTGCAGATCTGTTGTAACTCATGGAGATCTCCAGGCTCCACTTGGTGTCCTGTTCTGGTGTCTTCCCTGTCCATAACTTACTCTGCAAGCGGTAGCAACGTCTGACATTGTCCTGTGGAGGGTTTTGCTTTATGGCAGGGGCTGTCGAGCCACTTTCAAAGCAGGCCCTCAAACACCTGCCCCCCTCCCACATCCCTGCAACATCCGTGTTAGAGGCTGCTAGAGCAGAGAACCAGTAAAACCAGTGGCAGCCTCCACAGAGAGTTCCTTCCGATGGCCTTCAGCTTCTCCCTTCTCCAGCCCTTAAGGGTTTATGGCTGCAATGCTACGGAACTGTCGGGAGAAAAGCGCCTCTGAGGGGGTTTTTGCCTCTGAAAATGGGACGCGAAATCCACAAAACGGGGCCTGTCCCTTTAAACAGAAGCATGACAAGGAGCTGCTCCAGTCACTCATTAACAGGAGGAACGCTCCCCTTGCTGGTTGGACAAACACCTTTGGGAGATCATTTCAGCCTGCTGGACTCCACCCTTTGTTGTTGTTTTTTTTGGGGGGGTGTTATTCTCAAAACTTGGCCATTTCAGAAGCTCAAGACGGTCAGCCTCAAATCGGAGGTGGCCCCGGATTCTTCGAAGGGCGTTTTGGAAGGGTCTGGCCTTGGACCGTGTGAGCGCCTTTGCCAGTGTCCCCAAAATATTAATTGTTCAAAAAATAATTACGTCTGGAGTTCGTAGGGTTGGCTTTCTTGGCGAGAATCTCCTTTGAGTTTTAGGCTGGGGTTTTCATGCTTCCAGCATGATGTCAACTGACAAAGAGGGATGCGAGAAGTGAAAATCTCCAAAGCAGCCCTTAAAAGAGCCTTTTACTTTCATTTTGCATGCAGAGCAACTGGCTGTCTTGCCGTTTGAGCGCACATCTCGAACTGGAGCTCGTAAATGAAGATGGGGAGCCGTGTTGGGCTGTCTGTAGCAGTAGAAAAGAGCAAGAGTCCAAGAGCATCTGAAAGACTAACAAAATCTGTGGCAGGGGACAATCTTTCATGGGTCACTGCTCACTTCTTCAGATAAACAGTGGCTCACGAAAGCTCCTCCCCTTCCACAGATTTTGTTAGTTTTTCAGGTGCTCCTGGACTCTCTGGCTCTTTTCTTCTGAAGAAGTGAGCAGTGACTCAGGAAAGCTCCTCCCCTGCCACAAATTTTGTTAGTCTTTTGGGTACTCCTGGGCTATGGCTCTTTTCTACTGGAGCTCAGACAGTAAAGAGTCGTGTGCTGAAAGAGCACAGGTGTCCACTTTCAAGGTTTTGAAAAATGTCTCACTGGGAGGCTCACCGCCAACCTGGAAAAAAACGCCCCACCCCTGTAACAGAGGCTTAGTGTGTGGAAATGGGCAGTGTGGTTTCATGGTTGGAGTGGCAGATGAGGATTTGGAAGACCCAGGTTCAAATCCCCACACATGCCATGGAAGCAAAAAAAACCAAAGCCAAAACTATCTCAGAGAAGTTAAAAATCTTAAATCAGATCTTATCCCAAAGCCTGTGTTGTAAACTTTATTCAGTAAAATGGTTATTACCCTTCCTAAGTCTGGCTTGACATCCATAACGATCACAGGCCCCGAGATCTTGTTGATCCCAAGCAGATCGACAAGAAGATCCATGAGTCCGGTCACTATAAATGGAAAGCTGAAAGTATTGAATGAAAATCTCTTTAACAGCACAGGTCCACCTGAGGCGACCCCAAGTTTGTCATTAAAGGCTGCGTTTCTCAGCATACTTTCTCCGGCATAAATCTATACAGTGGGACTTACTTCCGAGGCCTTGCTTAGGCTTGTTCCCAAAGAAACCCAACTACCACCAGGCAGCATGTGAATATGTCTGAAACACAGCGTGGTCCTCCTAATTTAATGTGATTTAGCCAGTGTGAGACGGTGGTTGGAGAGTCCTTGAGAGACAACCTGAGGCCAGTGACTCTCACAGGGGTGCGGCGATGATGCTGTCAGGAAGGAAGGGCCGGTATGTTTTTTGGACTCTTTGGTAGTAAGGTAGGAGAAAACCATGAGACAAGCAGAACTCCTTCAACACAAGCTTGATGCGATCCTCTAGAAAGTAATGGCCAATTAATAGCCAATCTTGCAAGCAAGCAGACTGAGATGGAGTCAGAACGAACTCGTGTGTCTCTACATCAGTAAAGCGGCCTGTATACCTGACCTGACCTGGATAACCCAGGCTAGCCCGATCTCGTCAGATCTCAGCAGCTAAGACCGTTTCCGCAGTAGTGAAATTTCCCGCATCAACATTTTTAAAACTGCGAGTTTTGTGAAAATTTCGGTGATAGATTTATCCTCACCAGGCACAGACCCGAAATGTTCTCCTTCTTACCCTGCATGATAAAAAGTAGAGACATCACCCTGCCAACAAAGGTCCACATGGTCAAAGCAATGGTATTCCCAGTAGTCATGTATGGCTGCGAGAGTTGGACTATAAGGAAGGTCGAGTGCCGAAGAATAGATTCTTTTGAACTATGGTGCTGGAGAAGACTCTTGAGAGTCCCTTGGACTGCAAGAAGATCAAATCAGTCAATCCTAAAAGAAATCAACCTGGAAGGCCAGATAATGAAACTGAAGCTCAAATACTTTGGCCACCAAATTAGAAGGGGGCACTCACTGGAGAAGACCCTGATGCTGGGAAAGATTGAAGGTCAAAGAAGACGGGGACGGCAAAGGATGAGATGGTTAGACAGTGTCATAGATGCAACGAACATGAAATTGAGCAAACTTCAGAGGACGGCGGAAGACAGGAGGGCCTGGCAGGAGCTGGTCCATAGGGTCGCGAAGAGTCGGACTCGACTGTGCGACTGAACAACAAAAACTGGGGATTCCGACAACGCAGGGTAAAAAGGAGAAAAGTTCTGGCCTACGCCAGGTGAGGAAAAATCTACTGTGGAAAGTTTCGCATAATGAGCAGTTTTTAAAACATCGATGCGGGGAATTTAACTACGGCGGAAATGGTCTAAGTGGGATCGGCCCTGGTTCGGACTTGGATGGGAGGCCACCGACGAAGTCCAGGGTTGTGATGGCTGTAGGCAACGGCAAACCACCTCTGAATGTCTCTTGCCTTGAAAAGAAATTATGAATAAAATACTTGAAACTGCAGAGATGGACAAACTAACTTTAATTTTGAAAGGACAAAATGAAGAAAATTTTGAAAATACACGGTCAAGATTTTACAAATGGATGGAAGAGACCAACAAATCATATGGACATACAACCGAAGTACAAGGAAATATGAACTACAACTCTCTTTTTAGCTATAAATAAAGATATACGCTAAAATACAAGGTGGTTGTTGTTGTTCAGTAGCTCAGTCGAGTCCGACTTTTCGCGAACTCATGGACAAGATCTCGCCAGGCCCTCCTGTTTTCCGCCATCCTCTGAAGTTGGCGCAATTTCAGGTTCGTTGCATCCATGACACTGTCTAACCATCTCATCCTTTGCCGTCCCCGTCTTCTTTGACCTTCAGTCTTTCCCAGCATCAGGGTCTTCTCCAGTGAGTGCTCCCTTCTCATTTGGTAGCCAAAGTATTTGAGCTTCAGTTTCATTATCTGGCCTTCCAAGGAACAGTCAGGGTTGATTTCTTTTAGGATTGACTGATTTGATCTTCTTGCAGTCCAAGGGACTCTCGAGAGTCTTCTCCAGTACCATAGTTCAAAAGAATCTATTCAAGGTGGAAAAAATTAAAAATACAACTTGTTACTGTATGAGGTAATTTAACAGACAAAATAATGACGGAAACGGAATCCCTGTTTTTGTTGTATCTCTGTTTGTTTCTTTGTTTGTCTTATATATAAAATAAAATTGTTATATATAAAAAAAGAAAACCTTATGGGGTCACCATAAGACAGGTGTAACTTAGGTGGGTAGCCAGTTGGAACCAAGAGAACAAAGCTGGAATCCAGTGGCGCCTTTAAGACGAACGAAGTTTAATTCTTGGCATAAGTTTATACCAAGAATTAAACGTTGTTCAGGCCCGTAGCCAGGGTTGTTTTTTTAAATTCTGGGGGCCTTTACATAAGTTGGGAGGGCACCCTGCACAGACACCCCCGCACACCCCCAGGGAGCACCACAAATGAAATTAAAAATTGGAAGGCGGGGCCCCCGGGCTGGATGGGAAGTGGGGAGGCCTTGGCAGTAAGTCAGGGGGCCGGGCCCCGAGATGCCCCCACTGTCGCTACGGGCCTGACTTTGTTGGTCTTAGCAGGGCTCTTTTTGTAGAAAAAGCCCAGCAGGAACTCATTAGCATAATAGGCCACACCCAACAGCAGAAACCTATTAGCATATTAGGCCACACCCCTGACAGCACAGCTCGTTAGCACATTAGGCCGCACCCCCATATTACCAGAAGTGTGGTCATCCAGCCACACCCACCTTTTGCTTCTTATTCTTTTTGGATTTTATGTCTTTTTGGATTTTATGTATGGGCTTTCGCCCCTTGTAAACCGCCCTGAGCCCGCTTGCGGGGAGGGCGGGGTAAAAATACCTAAATAAATAAATAAATACATTCTGTTTACCTTGTTTGTTGTCAAAACCCAGGGCTTTTTTGTGGCAGGAACTCCTTTGCGTGTTAGGCCACACACCCCTAATGTAGCCAATCCTAATGAGTTTCTGCTGTTGGGTGTGGCCTATCATGCTAATGAGTTCCTGCTGGGCGTGGCCAACTTGGGAGCCAGCCGGAACTCCGTTCTTGTGCGTTCCTTCTCAAAAATAGCCCTGCTTAAAGGCTCTACCGGACTCGAACTTTTTTCAGCTGTGTCTTGACAGCAAAGAAAAAGTAAAGCCGCTCGTGTATACCAATCATACATGACATAGCTCTCCCCCTCCAAAAAAAATCTCGACAATTTGCAGAATAAGGCCGTTCCAGGGTGATGTCACCTTCTCCATCTCCTCCGCCCTTCCGTCACTTTCCTCCAGTTTCTATTTTTATTCTCAGGCTGAAACCAAGGTGTGTGTGTGTGTGTGTGTGTGTGTGGGGAAATCAATGCAAATACGGCCTACACTTAGATGGATCGAACATTTTATGGTCTCTTTTAAGTCTATTAAAGCATATCCTTATTTCCTCAGTTCATGGTTAGTATCGTATTTTTCGCTTGTAGTCCACGGGAGAAACGAGTCGGAGTTAATTCTCCGGGCCTTACCCTCCTCCGCTGTGTCAACAGCAGGGAATCGCCTCTCAATGCAGAAGCGAGCGGCAATGAAGTGGCGCCCACCGGTGTAGACATTAGGAATAGCAGCCCCAGGAGATAAACACTGGCTGTATGGACACGGCTCTTCTTGCTAGGTTATTATGGCCACAGTTCAAAGCATAACGTTGCTTTGGCAACTCAGAACTTTTTGATGGGGGGGGGGTTTTCAAAGCAGCTCCCCTGCCCACAGAAATCTGCTGCCTGACACAGTGGTCCCGCTCTCTACTTGCGTTTATCCACAAGAAAGGTGGGAAAGGTTTTCGTCTCACTACAATACGTTGCGCAGGCCACTTAACTGAATGCTGAACTAATCAGCTCAGCCTCTAATCGCAGGTTAAAAGTGGCCCCCAGCTAAGCCGTAGGGCTGAAGTGGACAGACGGGCTGCGCAGGTTAGCTGACCGTTTCCGTCCTGTGCAGAATTTGACGAAAAAGAAACTTAGGAGTGGGCTGTTTTTTTCAGTTTGTTTCCAAAGCGGAGCAGACATTTGGTATTTCAGGCTGAAACTAGCAACACTTCTGCACGGGCCACTGAAGTGACAGAGAGGAGAGAGAGGTGAGAGTGCTGGCTGTGGTGTAGCCGTTAAGAGCGGCGGACTCTAATCTGGAGGACTGGGTTTGATTCCCCACTCCTCCACGTGCAGCCAGCTGGGTGGCCTTGGGTCCGTCGCAGTTCTCTCAGAGCTTTTCTGGAAAGAGCAATTCTCTCAGAGCTCTTTCAGCCCCACCTACCTCACAGGCAGTGTTCCCTCTAAGCTGAGTTAGTGTGAGCTAGCTCACAGTTTTTTTAGCCTCCGGCTCACACATTTTTGCCTTTGCGCAGGAAGGGATGGCTCCAGGGCAAACTAATTTATGCAGTAGCCAGATCGCTCGCTCGCAACTTTAATGCCGGTAGCTCACAAAGTAGAATTTCTGCTCACAAGACGCCACAGCTTAGAGGGAGCATTGCTCACAGGGTGTCTGTGGTGGGGAGGGAAAGGGGAAGGAGTTTTTAAGCCGCTCTGAGACTCCCTTGGGTAGTGAAGGGCGGGGTATGAATCCCATCTCCTCCTCCTTCTCCTCCTCCTCCTCCTCCTCCCTCTCCATTTTGAGAGTCCAGCATCCATTGGACTTTTGAGACATTTTCGTTGAATGAGCTGAACAGAACAGGGACAGTCTTGAACTGTAACCTGTGTCAGGATTCAGGAACGGGGTTGACCCTAGAGACGCACCTGGGCGCTTGCAACCTGGGCCATTCCCGTCTCCCTGTTTCCCAAGCAGCCCCCTGAGACCTCCAGAATGCAGGTGTTTAGGGTTGCCAACAGACCTGGAGAAAAGTCCCCTGCCCCTTAAATAGATGCTTCATTAGTGAAAATGGGCATCTGAAGCTTTTCAGGGCATGGAGGTAAATGATGTCACCTGCTAAACAACATCCTGTTAAGCCTCTATTAAAGGGACGGGATTTTTTTAAAAAATCCAGGCAGTTCCAATCCTGTGAGTCAGGCTGGAGGTTGTTTGACCCCTAAAGGCCTATCATGTGCAGGCATGAGGAAGAGGACCTGGATGAAATCCCCTTCCTCTTCCACTGCTGCAAGAAATCCTTCCAGCAGAAAAGCAGGGCCTGTTTGGTTCCACCCTCCTCTTGTCAGCCCTCTAAGCTATGGGGATTTTTGTTCACGTGGGTCCCACAGCCTCCAATACTGGCTTTAGACAGGTCTCAGGTGTGTGTGAAGGGGGGGGATTGCTGGGGACAGGGAGAGGACAGGTAAGAATTATGTCTGCTTGCACCCTTTTGCTTCTGCTCCACACAATCCAGCCCAGCATCTCTGAAACCTAAACTTCAAATATACTGATGGGACTTGAACTTGTTAATCTCGGCTGTGCCCAGGCTAGCCTGATCTCATCGGATCTTGGAAGCTAAGCAGGGTTGGCCCTGGTTAATATTTGGCTTGGGAGACCATCAAGGAAGTCCGGGGTTGCTATGCAGAGGCAGGTATTTCTTGCCCTGAAAACTCTACGGGTTGCCATAAATCCGCTGTGACATGACGGCATTTCCCCAACACACACACACAAAATGTTGTCTCTGTGTAGATCACTACTATATTTCAGAGTCCTCATTCAAGATATAGTTTATCCCTAACTGTGTATGATTGTCTTTTTTATTATTCAGTTGTGGAGTATCTAACCCTCTGCTTCCATAAACCAGGTCAGGGTAATATGTCAACTCATTGAAAAGTGACCAGTTAATACATCCAAAGCCATGTGATTAATCAGCGAATATTGTGGTCACAGTCACCTGTCCTGGACTGGAATTGGACAGAGCATTGGAGCAGATCCATCAGAGAGTTAATCCAAAGACAGATTCAGGCTCACGCTAGGATCTGGGCCGAGAAGCCCATCCAAAAGGTAGCCAGACCAAAGGCGCGGGGAAAGATTTATAGGTAGGCTGTATCCATAAGCTGCCCTGATCTAGATAGCTCATGAGATCTCGTGAAGCTAAGCAGGGTCGGCCTTGGCTAGTACTTTGATGGGAGACCACCAGGGAAGTCCAGGGTTGCTATGCAGAGGCAGGCAATGGCAAACCTGTTGGGTGTTATAACTCTGCATGCAAGAGGATCTGGGAGGGAA
>NW_015168083.1:258115-277602 GCF_001447785.1 Gekko japonicus | reverse complement strand
CATTCCTGCCCAAAAATAGCCCTGGTTAAGAGAATTCTCTCACTCAGGTATATCCGGCAGTTGGCTCCACCCTCTCATCCTTTAGATTTTGAGCCTCTTTGGCCACTGCTTGCCTTCTGTTTCATCTTAGATAGGACCTCTCTTCTCCTCCTCTCTCACCTGGGCTTGGAGCTGTAGCAAGTTAACCTTTTTGAAATTCATCTGTTCCCGATAAATTAAATGCCCCTACATGAATATGTTGTGTAAGATTGGGGGGGGGGGCAACAGTGGGAGGGCTTCTGGAGTTCTGGCCCTGCTGGTGGACCTCCTGATGGCACCTGGTTGTTTTGGCCACTGTGTGACAAAGTGTTGGACTGGATGGGCCATGGGCCTGCTCCAACATTGGCATCTCTTATGTTCTTCCAGTTTTGTCAGTAAAAGTTATTTATCTCGTTACCGTTGGAGTCAGGTCATCTTTGTAATTTATTTGAACAGCACTTTCCCCTTAACCAGGCTGCGGTGGCTCAGAAGCTAAGACGCTGAGCTGCAGACTGGAAGGTAAGTAGTTCGGCAGTTTGAGACCCGAGTGCCGCATGATGGAGTGAGCTCCCGTCTCTGGTTCCAGCTCCTGCCAACCTAGCAATTCGAAAGCAAGAAATTGCAAGTAGATAAATAGGTATTGCTTCGGTGGGAGCGTAACAGCATTCCATGCGCCTAGGTGTTTACGCAGACCGGCCACATGACCATGGAACAGTCTTTGGACAGCGCTGGCTCTTTGGCTTGGAAACGGAGATGAGCACTGCCCTTTAGAGTCGGATTTGACTGCCCTTCAAGCAAGGGAAACCTTTACCTTCTCCTTAACCAGGAAATGTGGAAGATTGGGGGGGGGGGTTACTGCATAAACCTTCTGTGCTTCCAAGGCATATGATTTTTTAAAACATTTAACCCAACAAAACCACCTCTGAATGTCTCTTGCCTTGAAGACTCCACGGGGTCACCATAAGTCGGCCACGACTTCACGGTACTTCCCACCACGGTCCATAAACAGATGCTCTACACGAAACATCAAACCATGCTGGGGCGACAAAAACAATACCACTCCGGGGGAGGGGGGTTCCCACACCAGCGGACAGATCAGGAAACCCCCCGGTCTGAGTCCAGACTCCAGCGGCCTTTTAGCAAATCATCTGCAAGATTGTGATATTTTAATGAGGGCTATCAATCAATTAAATATGGGAGTGCAACAAAAACAGGATATTGCCGCTGTGGCTGAGAGCACGCGCCGGGAGTTCGACCAGAATGAATGCTTCTTTCGATGGGGGGGAGGAGCCTGAAGAGAGAGCTCCTCCCCCCCTTCCCCTTTGCTCTTGTTAAAGTTGTGTGTTTAACTTCTCAGTCTTTCCACCGGCTGTAAAGTCATCATCGGTGTGCCTTTATGATCCCCATCAACGCACGATCGGCCTGAACTTGGGCTGGGAAGGGAACCAGCCCTTTGTTTAAACACTGGTAGCTTGGAAAAATTAGTAAGCAGGTAGTGGAAATTTATATTCTAACAAAACGCTATAAGAGAGGTCTACGACTGCAGTGAGAGGCTGGAAGCATTCGCACCTTTGTGACCTCTCTGCGTGCAAGCGGCCGTTCCTGTTGCCCTTGCCACTCTGAAGGCGGGTTTGGGACCTTCCCCCTCCCGTGGCCCAGAAACAAACAAATGAAACATCGACAGGTCCTGGAAGATACTTTTAAGGATAGCTTAGAGTGCTCTATTAATAGCAGGAGCCGCTGGTTATGGCTTGCCTTCTTATCAGGAAGTCATTTCCGCCCTGACCTGGATAGCCCAGGCAAGCCCGATCTTGCCAGATCTCGGAAGCTGAGCAGGGTCGACTGTGGTTAGTACTTGGAGGGGAGACTTCCTTGGAATACCAAGTCAGGAGGACAGAGGCAGGCCTTATTCAGCCACTGGTCTGAATATCCTCCGGGCCCCCAGTAGGAGTCAGTCACCAGAGGTCAACATGACTTCTAGGTGCAGACACGTAACCCCCCCCAAAAAAAAAATACACACCCCCCCAAGAGGAAGTCATTTCCATTGGATCTGGGGAGGTGACTCAAGAGTAAACGTGGTTTGAGTTGAGCCGATTGTGTTTCCTTCCGTTCAAGAGTGGCAGTCAAGAGACACTTGGTGTCTGGCGGAAACCAAAGCGGCCCGAGTGTTTACTATGCCTTGTGAGCGCCTGTGAATGTTCGGTGGAACTTGAACTCCCTGAATTTTCTCAGGGCTGTTTTCGCGTGCTAGTGAAACTCTTGTTTTAGGGCCAAACCTCTTCTCTTCTCTTCTCTTCTCTTCTCTCCTCTCTCTTCTCTCCTCTCTCTTCTCTTCTCTTCTCTTCTCTTCTCTCTTCTCTTCTCTCTTCTCTTCTCTCTAATATTTACATCCAGCCAACTCTGAAAAATTCGCTGTGGTGGTTTCCAGCATACTACAAGCAAGTACAATTAAAACTGTTGGAAAGAACTGCAATTCCCACAAGGGGCAGAGCTGAGCCATTGGGAAGGCTGAGGCCTTAAAAAGAGCAGGTCAGCAGCCTGCCGTACAGGGCATTAAACTGGTTGAAGAGAGATGGATTGCAGAACCTGACAAAACCAATAGCAACTAGTCGAATTAAAATATCAAAGCAGAGACCCCCCCCCCAAAAGCAACAACAGATTCAATAAAATATCTTTAAAGCATAGACTGAAACAGAAAACTTAGGATAAAATAGCAGTAGATATTAAAGAGAGAATTACTGCAAAGCACAGGTAAGGTGTTAGATCCTGATAAATACACCTAGGAAATTTCTGAAAAGTGTCTGGTCTAAGGCCAAAAAACGTGGCTGGTTTGGCACAAGGTGAAAGGTCAAATGCAGGCATTCCATACCTGTGGTGTCGTGAATTTGTGACCCTCCTCCTCAATGAAGGTGAGGGGACACAAACCAGGATCCATGTGGAATTCAGTCAGCCTCCTACAAGAGCTGGTGGTCCTTAGCAGGGGTCACTTCGTAGAAAAAGAGGTGCAGGAGCTCATTAGCATAACTCATTAGCATAACTTAGTTGCATATGCCACACCCCCTGACATCACCGGAAGTGTGTCAGAAGGCAACACCCACTGCTCAGGCTCCACTGGACTGTTTTGGACTGGGAGAACACGCAGATCTGCCCTCACAGAGGAGGGAGAGCTTGTACCTGAAGGCGGGCCGGGGGGGGGCCCTCTGCAACTTACCTGGCTGCTTCTTGCTCCTCGTGGCCCGACTGAGGGCTGCTGGGAGCAGGGGGCGGGGTTTGTTGCATGTGCCTGCCCCTTGGGCTCCTTACTGCCGGAGCTCCACTCCTGTGTGCTCCCACAGGAAATGATCCATGGTCCTTAAAATACTCTGGTCCCAGAACAATTAAAACTAGCAGTTCAGCCTAGAACAAAGAGGAGCTGGTAAAGTTTTTTAACCAGCAGCAATTTGTGTTGCCTATCATTAGCATCTGACAACCACCGTCCTGCTGCATTTTGAGTGAACTGAAGTAACGGAACTGTCTTCAAGGGTAGTCCCAGAAAGAGCATATTACAGTAATCTAACATGAAGCTGCTTCTGAAGCAGATTTCGGTTCCTCTGTTCCTTTTTGTTTTTCTTCCTCCTTTAAATTATTTACCCATACATTTGTACTGATAAAACATTGCAAAAAAAAAAAAAAAAAAGCAGTCTGGATGCAACTGAATGCACGGTTGTATCTAAATTCTTTTTGTGTGGTGTTTTACCAGTCTACAAAAGATCATGTGGACATCAATGAAACATTGCACAAAAGAGCCTCAGCACAGTCATACCTCCAATGACACCAAGATTGCGTTTTCTGCAGGGGTTTTAATCAATGGACATGAGAACCAGTTTGGTGCAGTGGTTAAGGGTCATGGATTCTAATCCGAAGAACCAAGTTCAATTCCCCACTCCACCACACGAAGCCAGCTAGGTGACCTTGGGCCAGTCACACTTCTCTCAGGACTCTCTCAGTCCATAAAACCTAGCTCACCACTAAAGGTAAAGGTTTCCCTTGCTCAAAAGCTAGTCGGATCCGACTCAAGGGGGCGGTGCTCATCTCCGTTTCCAAGCCGAAGAGCCAGCGCTGTCTGAAGCCGTTTCTGTGGTCATGTGGCCGGCATGACTAAATGCAAGGCGCACGGAACGCTTTTACCTTCCCACCGAAGCAGTACCTATTTATCGACTTGCAATTTCTTGCTTTCGAACTGCTAGGTTGGCAGGAGCTGGGGCCAGAGACGGGAGCTCAAACTGCCGAGCTACAGACCTTCCGGTCTGCAGCTCAGCATCTTCACCTCTGAGCCACCGCGGCCCCAGCTCACCACTAGCATAATGCTAAGAGCTAGAACTTGTGGCTGCCAAGCTATCTTCGGATCTCCTGGCTATTCTACACACAATGCCCTACGGCAATCAATTAATTTAATTAATGGACATAGGCTGTTGAGGTTATTTGATAAGGTAGTGGGGGGGTGCAAATGTACTTAAAAAAAGATTTTTATTGTTTTTTAGACAAAAGGTTAACAGTAAAATCGAGAACAGTGTAAAATTATGCTTAAATACACACATCTTATGTAAATTTTGCATATTGTCAAGTAATTATGTTCAGAACTGCTTCTTTTTAGAGCTTTGGACAACTTACATTGTAACAAACCTCAAAACTTGTTGTCGTCCGGTATCTAATATATATAAAATAATAATAATAATAATAATAATAATGATGATGATGATGATGATGATGATGATGATGAAAATGATAATAATCATAATCATCATAATAATCATAATCATAATAATATAATATTAAAGCATATATACAGTGAAGTAGCTAAACAAGGAAAATAAATAATAATAATAACGGTGCAGCATACATTTGAAAAACACACTATAGGAATTAAGGATAATGTTACCATATTTGTTTACAGAAGATATGTATTCATGAGCCTTCGGTTCAATAGGGGGAAAAAACCCCTTGTTAAATCCACTTATAGAATGGGGACCATTCAGAGGAGATAAATTGTTGTTGAGATAGATAATCTAAAATTGGGTAAACAGAATCCATTAAATAGTGATTCCATAATTTTCGGAACCAATTTTCCGTTGTTGGAGCTTTAATATCTTTCCAAAGAGTAGCAATGTACTTTAAAGCAGCAGCAATCTGCACGGGTTCCAATTCTGGAATTAATTTTAGATATTTTCCAAGTTGACCTCCCATTCCCAAGAAGTGGAATGCAGTAAATGTTTGGAACGTGGAGCAGAGTGATGGTGGATTTCCAGGAACCTGCACAAAGAATGGACTGAAGGAAAATTCTCTCCTTGCTAGCTGAAACGTTACCTTTTATTTTTAATGTATCTACGTATTATCTGCTTCATTGAGATCCCACCTTTCTCCTCAGTGGGGAACCAAAGCCGCTGACCTCCTTCTCCCCTCCTCCATTTTATCCACACAACCACCTGGTGGAGAGTGTGTGACAGGCCCAAGGCCATCCAGCAGCCTTCAACATCAAAGCAGGGATTGAAAGTTTTGAAACCTCGTTCTCCCAGATCTGAGTCTTCCACTCCACCACATTTTTACCCTGCCCTTTCTACAAGGCGTAGCACGTCTGGTTCCCCTAGTCTCCATTTTACCTGCATAACAATGGTTTGAGGTAGTTTAAGCTGAGGGAAAGTAACTGGCCCTTCCAGGGCAGAGTTAGGATTCATAGGAACATAAGAGACGCCAATGTTGGATCAAGCCAAAGGCCCATCCAGTCCAACACTCTGTGTCACAGATCCTAATCTTTCCCCTAACCAGAGGAGGAAGAGGAGGAGGAGAAGAAGATTCTCCTCACAACAGACACCTTGCGAGGCAGGTGGGGCTGAGCGAGTCCTGAGAGAACCATGACTGGCCCAAGGTTACCTAGCTGGCTTCATGTGGAGGAGGAGTGGGGAATCAAACCTGGTCCTCCAGATTAGAGTCCACCATTCTTAACCACTACATCACACTGGCCCTACATGATTTTTGTTGTTGTTCAGTTGCACAGTCAAGTCCGACTCTTCGCGACCCCATGGACAAGATCTCGCCAGGCCCTCCTGTCTTCCGCCATCCTCTGAAGTTTGCTCAATTTCATGTTCGTTGCAGCTATGACACTGTCTAACCATCTCATCCTTTGCCGTCCCTGTCTTCTTTGACCTTCAGTCTTTCCCAGCATCAGGGTCTTCTCCAGAGAGTGCTCCCTTCTCATTTGGTGGCCAAAGTATTTGAGCTTCAGTTTCATTATCTGGCCTTCCAGGGAACAGTCAGGATTGATTTCTTTTAGGATTGACTGATTTGATGTTCTTGCAGTCCAAGGGACTCTCAAGAGTCTTCTCCAGCACCATAGTTCAAAAGAATCTATTCTTCGGCGCTCGGCCTTCCTTATAGTCCACCTCTCGCAGCCATACATGACCCTACATGATACTGGCGCGATACTCATGAAGCTGCCTTATACTGAATCAGACCACTGTCTCATCACAGTCAGTATTCTTTACTCAGACTGGCGGGAGCTCTCCAGGGTCTCAGGAAGAGTTCTTTCACATCCGCTACTATTTTAGCCTTTTAACTGGAGGTGGTAGGGATTGAACCTGGGACCTTCTCCATGCCAAGCTGATGCTCTACCACTGAACTGTGCTCCCCTCCCTGTTTTGTCTTTGCATATTTTGAGCCTGAGAATATCCTAGACAGGCATCATGTCAATGGGGCTGGCTATGTGGGGCAGCTGGGTTTATGGCAGATGTCAGACAACCAAATGAGAAATCATGGGTTTCTTCACAACAAAAATGGAAGCTCAGAGATCCTGTTGCCAAGGCCAAGTGTGTGTGTGTGTGTGTGTGTGAGAGAGAGAGAGAGAGAGAGAGAGACAGAAACAGACAAATATACACATTTCTTTAAATGAATAAATCCATATAACTAAGAATAGCCTTAGCCCTCCACTCTCTGTAAATTTTGTTTCGTTGACACGGTCACTGTAGCAAGAGAAGTATTTCATTTTCAAGATGGAGGACGAACATATCGGAAGGATTGCCTAACAGGGGTCGTTTCGTAGAAAAAGAGCTAGGGGAACTCATTAGCATAACTCATTAGCACATGCCACATCCCCTGACATCACCGGAAGTGTGTCATAAGGCCACACACCCCACCCCCAACGGTCCCGGCCGCCGCCGCCAGCCTTGCAGCTCCACTGCCGAGCCCCATGAGGGGCCCGGCGGTGGACCTGCAAGGCCGGCGGGAGTGCAAGGAAGCCCCGCGAAGGCCCTCCCTGGCCCCAGGCAGGCAGGGGTGGGGAGAGGCAGGGAGGAAGCAACTTACCCTCCCTCTTCTCCTGCCTCCTTCTGGCTGAATGAGGGCCGGAAGCGGGGCGGCCGGAAGCAGGGGGCGGGGCTTCGTCATGTGCCCCCCCCGTACCTCACCCAGGGGAACTGCGATCCCCCCCGAAATGACCTCTGGCCTAATCCCTTATTAACCCACCCAACCAGTACAGTCATCTTTGGAGGCTCTGCTTCAGCCCCCCCCCTCATAAGACTAGGTGGGGACAAGACAAGGAAGGACCTTCTCGGTCGTGGCACCAAAGTGCTGTGACTCTCTCCCCAGAGATATCTGTCTGTCCTGTTCTGTTGCTGTCTTCCATGGTGGGTGAAGACTTTTTGGTTCATTTTGCACTCCCTCAATGATTCCGTCCTTCCTCACCAAAGAATTTATGATTTGTATGTATTTTAACTCTGTTTTTTAATTGTTTTAATAAGAATGTAAGAAGAGCCCTGCTGGATCAGACCAGTGGTCCATCTAGTCCAGCATCTTGTCTCACACAGTGGCCAACCAGCTCCTCTGGAGGGCCAACAACAGGGCAGAGAGGATGAGGCCTTCCTAAGAACATAAGAAGAGCCTTCTGGATCAGGACCAGTAGGTCCATCTAGGCCAGCATCCCGTCTCACACAGTGGCCAACCAGTTCCTCTGGAGTGCCAACAACAGGGCAGAGAGGATGAGACCTTCCTAAGAACATAAGAAGAGCCCTGCTGGATAAGACCAGTGGTCCAACTAGTCCAGCATCTTGTCTCACACAGTGGCCAACCAGCTCCTCTGGAGGGCCAACAACAGGGCAGAGAGGACGAGGCCTTCCTAAGAACATAAGAAGAGCCCTACTGGATCAGGACAGTGGTCCATCTAGGCCAGCATCCCGTCTCACACAGTGGCCAACCAGTTCCTCTGGAGGGCCAACAACAGGGCAGAGAGGATGAGACCTTCCTAAGAACATAAGAAGAGCCCTGCTGGATCAGACCAGTGGTCCTTCTAGTCCAGCATCTTGTCTCACACAGTGGCCAACCAGTTCCTCTGGAGGGCCAACAACAGGGCATAGAGGCCAAGGCCTTCCTAAGAACATAAGAAGAGCCCTGATGGATCAGACCAATATTCCGTCCAGTCCAGCATCCTGTCTCACACAGTGGCCAACCAGCTCCTCTGGAGGGCCAACAACAGGGCACAGTGGCCGAGGCCTTCTCCTCATGTTGCCTTCTCGCTCTGGGATTCAGTGGCTTAGTGCCTCTGAATGTGGAGGTTCCCCTCAGCCACCACGGCTAGTAGCCATTGATAGACATCTCCTCCATTAATCTTTCCAATCCCCCTTGAAAGCTGTTTATTCCTGTGGCCATCACGACGTCCTCTGGCAGCGAATTCCACATTTTAATCACTCACTGTGTAAAGTGGTAATTCCTGTTGTCTGTCCTGAACCTACTGCCCCTCAGCTTCATTGGATGCCCTTGAGTTCTAGTATTTTGGGAGAGGGAGAAAAAATTACTTTTGTCAACTCTCTCCACCCCATGCATAATTGTATAGCAATAAGTGTTTGGTATGATATTTGAATTCAGGAAATATTCGGGAAACCCAATTTTTTCCAGCTCCTTTATACTCTATGGGGAATATACCCCATAGGGTATAATGGAGAATCTATCTGGGGGTACTTGAGGCTCTGGGTGGCTGTTTTTTGAGGTATGGGCACCAAATTTGCAGCATAGCTGCTGGTTTCTCTACCTCAGAAAATCCCCCATGTTTAAAAAAGACTGGACCAGGGGGTCCAATTCTATGGATCCCCAAAGAAGGTGCCCCTATCCGCCATTGATTTCAATGGAGGGGGGGAAAGGGCATTTAAATGGGTTGCGGTTCCTTTAAATGCCTTCTCCAAGCTGTGCAACTCCACAGCTTGGAGAACTCCAAAGGCATTTAAAGGGCTCATCTTTGGAGTTTTCCAAGCTGCCAAGTCACTAGGCTTGGAGAAGGCATTTAAAGGGACTGTGAGCCCTTTAAATGCCCTTTGTCCTCTATCCAGTAGCCTCCAAAATTCTGAAAATATTCGGTATTGGGGGGGGGGGGCTTGGCCATTTCAGATAAATGAACAATATCAGAAATCAGGAATCCAGCTGAATCAATACCTGAAAAATACTGATATGCTATTTTCTGGGTATTTTTTTAAATTCAGATTTAGCTGAACGCACACTTCTAGGAATGTGGGTTTATGATGCAGTATGACATTACACATCAGAAAAGAGCTGGTAGACCTTTTCTTCTTCTTAAGTCTTCCAAAAATTAGATTGTTGTTGACCTTCTCCTGAGCCTAGTGGAGCGAGCATTTGCCCTGGAGGGGTTTTCTCTCATTACTCATAAAAGAATGTCACCGCACAGTCTTGTCCCATCTGCACTCGGCTCTCTCTTGAGAGACAGCTGGGGAATGCGACACCGTAAGTAATGCTACTTGAAACATTGCACGAAGGCAGAACAAGTTATTCCCCCCCCTTTTAAACTTTAAAAGTTCAGGATTTGCATTTTAAAAAGGTGTCCTGGTGTTGCCATGAAGCCACCTCAGATGGCACTATTAAGGACTCTTTAATGTCACTGCCTTGCTGGACTGTGAAGAGGGTGTGCCAGGGCAATGGATGGAGCCAGGGCTCATTTCCTGCAGGAGCACACAGGAGCGGAGCTCCGGCAGTAAAGAGCCCAGGGGGTGGGCACATGCAACAAGCCCCGCCCCCTTCTCCCAGCAGCCCTCAGTCAGAGCAAGAAGCAGCCAGGTAAGTTGCAGAGCCCCCCCCCCGGCCCCCCAGTCCAAAACAGGTACAAGCTCTCCCTCCTTTGCGAGGACAGATCTGCACGTCCCCCCCGCCCAAAAAATAGCGAGGAATCCAAAACAGTCCAGTGGAGCCTGAGGGGAGGGTGTTGCCTTCTGACACACTTCAGGGTGATGTCAGGGGGTGTGGCATATGCAAATAAGTTATGCTAATGAGTTATGCTAATGAGTTCCTGCACCTCTTTTTCTACGAAATGACCCCTGGATGGAAGGGCCCAATGCTGGACTGTGGACTCTGCACTGTGGCCAAGGGAAGCCTTGTGCCAAAGAAGTAGGCCAAGCCAAATGCGGACCCGGAACTACAGAAGCCTTCTGCCCCTGCACCTCTGCATCAACGCAAGGACTGTGATGCAGACCAACAACCCTGGCCTCAATGAACACAGACAGTAGCAGCCCTGAAGGGAATCCATGCTCTGACAGAAGACCAATGTCCCTGCACAGAAGCCACGAAGAGATCTCTTCTTCACGTAGCACATCCCTCCCCCAGGCCCATAGCTATAGTGGGGCATCTCGGGGCTAGCCCCCCCCCCCGACTTGCTGGCAAGGCCCCCTGACTTCCCATCCATCCCAGGGCATCATGGCCTTCTCCCCTGGATTACTTTGATTAGCCAGTACCCCCTAAGAAATATAAATGCCTCCTGAGTTAAAAAAAATTCTGGGTACAGGCCTGTCCTCCCCCCTCCAGTGTTCCCTCTAAGCTGAGTTAGTGTGAGCTAGATTTTTTAGCCTCTGGCTCACACATTTTTGTCTCAGCTCAGGAAGGAGGGCTCCAGAGCAAACTAATTTTTGCAGGATCCAAATCGCTCGCTCACAACTTTCATGCCAGGAGCTCACAAAGTACAATTTTTGCTCAGAAGACCCCATAGCTTAGAGGAAACATTGCCCCCCTCCCAAGCCATTCTCAAACAAAGACTGTTGCCCAGATAACGCCTCTGCCAAGCATCTGACCGTTAAGGTGAAGCACCAGACCAGCACTGTGGTTGGATCCTTCTACCCTCTCCTTTGTCTCACCCCTTTCCCCAAGAGGTGTCACTCCCTGCCGACCATCAACCCTAAATTGCCCAATTGTCACCCATCCAGAGTACAGTTTTCCCGCAACACTTCCTGGGAACCAGTGACCACTTGGCCATCGCCTCGAGTCACAATTTGGCTATTTAAGGTGAGCTCTTCCTGAGCTCGCTCTCTTCTCTTCACCCTCTACCTACCTCCTTGGTTCCATTCTGGATCCGTTTGGAACTGCTCCATGTGTATCGCTGGTCGGCTCACGATCCCCTCACTCCCTCCTTTTAGTTCCCTTTTTCACTGCAAGATCTGCTCATCTCATCGGACAGGTAACATATCACACACACCCTAACGATACTTCCTGCTAATGCAAATGTCACTGTCTTTTCACATCTGTTTTTCCTAGTTCTGTACTGATTGCGTATGTGTTTGCTAATCTTACTGTATACTTGAGAATTATTCAGTAAAAGACCCATTATTCATCAACCTGGTCTTCTCATCTATTCACGGGCTCTGGGAATTCTGACTCTGGTATACATAGGTTATGTCCCTATATTTTATGCCTATTGCCCTTTAATATTCATAATCCCCCCAAGCATATTAAACATATAAGGGAATTTGGCTAACGCTGGGTTTGTGTGATTCTGTGCAAAAAAATAATAATTACCAGTGCAGTTCTAAACAGAGTTTCACGCTTCTTGAGTATGATGAGTTCAGAAAAGGGTAACTCTGGTTAAGATTGCACTATGAATATCAGAACTACAACAGATGAAGCTTTTCACAAAGATCTACCTTTATGAACATTTCACTTACCTCTCGAAACAAAAAACTTGCTCACCTTCACCATTACAGTGAACGACTTCAAAGTTGACCCAAATGGAACTTCAGCTGTCTTGAGCCGAAGAAGAAAGGCGAGGTGTAAATATTTGAATGAACGAACAAACGAACAAATGAATGATGGCTTAGAATGCAAAATACCAACACCAGGACCCCTGACCTCCAGATGATAGGTCATGAACTAGGTGGATTTCATCTTTGCTTGAACCAGGACCATGCAATTCCCAAAGGATCCATGAATTGTATTCTTGGTACATTTACTTGCAGATTACTTGTGTTGCATCTGCTGAACATATTTTATCTCCATCTCATCCTTTGCCGTCCCCGTCTTCTTTGACCTTCAATCTTTCCCAGCATCAGGGTCTTCTCCAGGGAGTGCTCCCTTCTCATTTGGCGGCCAAATTATTTGAGCTTCAGTTTCTTTATCTGGCCTTCCAGGGAACAGTCAGGGTTGATTTCTTTTAGGATTGACTGATTTGATCTTCTTGCAGTCCAAGGGACTCTCACGAGTCTTCTCCAGCGCCATAGTTCAAAAGAGATCTTTGTCGTTACATTAAGAATAACCATCTGTAAACCTGGATGGCCCAGGCCAGCCCAATCTTGTCAGATCTCGGAAGCTAAGCAGGGGCGGCCCTGGTTAGTATTCAGATGGGAGGCCACCAAGGAAGTCCAGGATCACCACACAGAGGCAGGCAATGGCAAAACCAACTCCACCTCTGAACGTCTCCTGCCCTGAAAACCCTGTGGGGTCACCATCAACGCTCCCTCTGAGCTGTGGAGTCTTGTGAGCAAAAATCCTACTTCGTGAGCTACTGGCATCAAAGTTGTGAGCGAGTGATTTGGCTACTGCGTAAATCAGTTTGTTCTGGAGCCATCCTTTCTGAACTAAGGCAAAAATGTGTGAGCCGGAGGCTAAAAAACTGTGAGGTGGTTCGCACTAACTCGGCTTAGAGGGAACGCTGGTCTCCATACGTTGGCTGTGGCCTGACAACACTTTCCCCCACTATCAAGCCATCTTCACAGTTGTTGACCGCTGGTGGCACCCACACCAGTGGCCCTTAGCCAGAACTAGGCCGAAGGAGAGGGGATAGGCTGTCCCAGTGTAAGGTGGTGATACTTCCAATGCTTTTCACATTAGCAGGCTACTGGGGCTGGTGTGATAGGGTGCCAGGCGGAGTAGAGGCTAGTTACAGATCTGTCCCTCCCAGATGTCGGCAGCCAAAGGAAAGCGATGGCCAGGTTTGGAACAGCTTTTTAGTAATCCCAGGCCCATAACCATGATTTCTTATCCTGGGGGGCGCCGGGGTTCAGGGGTGGCTGCTTCCCCCACCAGCCAGCTGATCAGAGAGGATTTCTCCATTGGATAAAGTGACTTTAAACCCCCTCTCTGCTCAGCTCCACTGCCGGCAGTCACGTCTTCTTCCTGCTAGCAATTAATCCCCGTGGCAGTTCTCAGGGAGAAGCTGTACAGAAGGCCCTTATCTGGGGTGGAAGGAAGAGGGAATGTTACCCAACTCAGTCCCTGCGCTAGGCCTGTCATGTCAGAGCATCCGCGACTTAGATACAGTCAGGGCTCTTTTTGTAGAAAAAGCCCAGCAGGAACTCATTAGCATAATAGGCCACACCCAACAACAGGAACTCATTAGCATATTGGGCCACACCCCTGACAGCACAGCTCATTAGCACATTAGACCGCACCCCCATATTACCAGAAGTGTGGTCATCCAGCCACACCCACCTTTCCCTTCTTATTCTGTTTACCTTGTTTGTTGTCAAAACCCAGGGCTTTTTTGTAGCAGGAACTCCTTTGCATGTCAGGCCACACACCCCTAATGTAGCCAATCCTAATGAGTTTCTGCTGTTGGGTGTGGCCTATTATGCTAATGAGTTCCTGCTGGGCGTGGCCAACTCGGGAGTCAGCCGGAACTCCGTTCCTGCGCGTTCCTGCCCAAAAATAGCCCTGGATACAGTGCAAGACAAAGGTGGTTGGGTGTGATCCGTGCCATCAAGTCACTTCCAACTTATGGAGACCCAATGAATTAATGTCCTCCAAAACATCATGTCGTAAACAGCCATTCTCGGGTCTTGCAAACTGAGGGCAGTGGCTTCCTTGACTGAGTCAATCCATCTCTTGTTGGGTATTTCTCTTTTCCTGTGCTCTTCAACTTTTCTTAGCATCATTTCCTTTTCCAGTGAGTCTCATCTTCTCATAATGTGACCAAAGTACAGTAGCCTCAGTTTGGTCGTTTTAGCTTATAGTGAGAATTCAGGTTTAATTTGATCTACAACACACTGGTTCGTCCTTTTGGCAGTTCACAGTATCTGTAAAACTTTTCTCTGTTGCTTAACGAGACAAGAGATGGTTGGATAAAACCTTGTATCTAGGATTCTAGGTGTGAACTGGATAATTTGAGGTTTCTTGGAGCAGGGGTGGATTTTAATATTACATCAGCAGTTGCCAAATTCTTTTCTCAGTCAATTAAGATTTTAAAAACCATTAAATTTTTATAGACACATGTATTAAATAATTTTTTTTCCTTTTTTTTAGTCTTAGTGTGACACAGTTCAGAACCAAAATTGGCTGTAAGAGCAGTATCATTAAAGTAAGTAAAACTTTTCTCCAACGCATTTCAAATGAATAATTTTTCTTCCTGTCTGCTTTCTTCACTGTCCAGCTTTCACACGCAGACATAGTAACAGGGAATACCACGGCATGAATTAACTTCATCTTCGTCGCCAGTGATACATCCTTACGCATTCAAGAATCTTTTCTAGCTCCTTCATGACTGCCCTTCCCAGTCTCAATCTCCTTCTGGATTTCTCGGACACAGTCTCCCTTTTGGTTAATGATGGAGTCAAGGAGTAGAAAATCTGTAACAATTTTGATTACTTCATTGTCAACCTTATAGCTGTGTAGTTCCTCAGTACTCATGACTTTTGTCTTCTTGACATTCAGTTTTACAAGACACAGGTACTGGGGTAAAAGAGAGATTGTTCTGATAGATGTATACATGACTCCCAGTTTGGGCACATTAAATATCAGACAGAGGAAGGATGGAAGAAAGACAAAGCACTTAACTGGGAAGTAACTTTATTATCCCAACAAGATATACAGATTAGAGAAATGAAGAATCAGCACAGGAAGTTGAGGCAGCAAGTTGTGGTATTACCGAATACAACCAGTCACGTTGCACAACCCTAGTCTGTGTTTGTAGAAAAGAGCGAGAGTCCAGTGGCACTTTAAAGACTAACAAAAATTGTGGCAGGGGATGAGCTTTCATGAGTCACTGCTTCAGATACTTTAAGGTGTTAATCTTTAAGGTGCCACTAGACTCTTGCTCTTTTCTACAGCTACAGGCAGACTAACACGGCTACCCATCTTGAGTATGTATTTGCCTTCTTTTAAGTTAAATACACTGTTCAAGTCACCGCCTAATTTGAATTACATACTTCCTGGCTTGGCTAGTCTAGCGCAAACCAACTCAAAGAGAGGAGAGGAAATGTGAAATGCCCTGGAGGGCAAATCTGAGGAAAGTAAGATAATGAACCTTCTAGCCTCAAACAGGGCTGATACCATCGAAGAGGTGGCAAGCTTCCTTTACGGAGTGTATAGGAGGAGAAGTTCTTTTTCGGCAGAAGGGGTAGTGAATTAACTGTTTTGCGTGCCTACCGCCTCTGTATCTAAGGCTGCTGCTGCTGTTATACCAAGAAAGGTTTGTTGTGTGAAATGCATTTTTTTTCCTGGGAGGTTTGAAAGGAGCAAAACCTCTACTTTGCATTTTAACAGGTTTTTTCCTCTGGGCAGAGAACAGGCTGGGAAGAAGGAAGTCAGTGCAATGGCTCTCCAGATTTACCGTCATACAATTGCTAATAGATTTAGCATGAGAGATATAATAGATCTAGCATGAGAGAGAGGGTCCAGTTCTTCCCCTTCTCTAAGCAGGGAACAGAGCTTTGGAAATATTAAATACTAGAAAGGCTTGAGGAAGTAAGTTTCTAGAATTTTCAGAAAACACTTCTTTGACCTGGCCTGACCTGGTCAAGGGGGTGGGGAAAGGAAGGTGATAAAAACTCCTTGCAGGAGGAAGGTGCCCTCTTTTCCTTGAGTGCTATGTCCATGAGAGCACGCAGACCTCTCCTCTGGGAAAGCTGCCATTTTTTACCATGTTCTGGCCTGAAGAGCTGAAGGGAGCTTCAAGGTAATAGAAAGTTGATAGAGATCTGTAACTACCTAAGCCATATTTTAATATCTGACAGGGCATGTATAGAGAGAGGGACAAAGGATTTGCATTTTATCCATTTCTGTTGGATTCGCTTGCTCAATCTGGTGCTGTGCTAGAAGTATGCTTGTAAACATTTTCCTTTTAATAAATACATTATAACTTTTGATGCTGGGAGTCATTCTCTGTACCACATAAACCTCCACTATCTCAGACACGTTATTTTAAAAGGAGTGCTGGGGAAGGCAGGCAGTTGGCAAGTGGCTATTCCTCCAGGGGTGTGCAAGGCGGTAAACTGTCCCCCCAGTGACCAGGCGCTGGGCAGCAGGAGACACAGAGGCAAGGCATCAGGACTTGGAAGGGAATCTGTGAGTCCTGATCCTCCCAGCGGGCAATTCCTACAAAGGGCAGGTGGTGGCAGTGGTTACTGGAGAAAGAAAATCCTCTCCAGGTGGTGAGGAAAACCTTGGAAGGCAGGGTGGAACACTTCTTCAGATCCTCTTTAAGGCGTTAGTCTTTAAGGTGCTACTGGACTTTTGCTTTTTTAACAGACTAACAAACCTACCTATCTTAAGTATGTATTTGCCGTCTTTTAAGTTAAATACCCTGTTCAAGTCACCTCTTAATCCGAATTACATACTTCCTGGCTTGGCTAGTCTAGAGCAAACCAGATCAGAGAGGAGAGAGAGAGATCAGAAGGGGAGGTGGGATGGTCCTTAGGATAATGGGAAAGGTGACCCTAATCAGAATATATTGGGGAAGGGCCAGCAGTAATAGAGCAAGCTGACTGATCATCAGTGGAAATCAGAAAAGCTAGTAGTGGGTGAACAGGATGGGGGGAAAGCATAAAGGCTACATTTGGGAAGGAAAGCAAAATGGGATAGAAGAAATGGTTCTCTGCTTGTCTTGAAGAGGCAGGATCCAGGACTGTTGTATTCATTATGACTGGAAGACAGTATTGGGTGGGAACCACCTACAAAGAGCTCTGGAAGCCCTTACGACGTAGCAAGTTCCAGATGCGATGTCCCCTGTCTCAGACCTCCAGACTGAGTGGCAAGAGAGGCTAGATAGCTAGACCTTCCTTCCTGTATCTACTCTTCTGCCACTGTCCTCTTTGAAATGCAGGTTGTGTTCTCAGGGACCAGTTTCCCTTTTCCTTCTTCTCTCTCACTTTGAATGAAGACTTGCTCTCTACCTGCACACACCAAGAGAGAGACATGATGCGGTCCTCTCTTGGCACTATGAGGCAGGTGGGTCTCTCGCCATCCGCCTCCATCCTTTAGCTAGTAAGTCAGTACTCTATCCTGTCCCTGCTGTTTCCCATCCAAAGTGTACTTCTCAAATGAAGAGAGGAGTATTTCTCTTCTAAACTGTTTATATGCATTCAAGCAAGGCATGGAAGGATGTTGTTAAGGCCACAAGGACAGATTATTCATACTAGGTCAATCAATGAGCTTAAAGGTAATGGTTTCTCTTGCTCAAAAGCCAGTCAAATCTGACTCTAGGGGTGCAGTGCTCATCTCCGTTTCCAAGCCAAAGAGCCAGCACTGTCTGAAGACATTTCCGTGGTCATGTGGCCAGCATGACTAGATGCCAAGGCGCACAGAATGCTGTTACCATCCCACCGAAGCGGTACCTATTTATTTACTTGCAATTTCTTGCTTTCTAACTGCTAGGTTGGCAGGAGCTGGGGCCAGAGACGGGAGCTCACTCCGTCACACGGCACTCGGATCTCAAACTGCTGAATTACCGACCTTCTGGTCTGCAGTTCAGGGTCTTAACCACTGAGCCACCGAAGGGTGTAAAGTCTGCTTAAGATAACACTGTTGATATACAAAGACAGTGCCCTTTTGTTTCCCCCCCAGAGCACATTTTCATTTATTTTATTTCATTTATTACATTACATTTATGAATCGCCCAACCCCTACTATTGTAGGGCTCCAGGCGATGCGCAGCATAATAAAAAAAACATTAAAAACATTCCAAACGGTAAAATAAAATCCAAACAGCATTCATATTAATACATTAATTACAAATCAATTGGCGAAATTACAGTTTTCTCCCATTTCTGGCCTGTGTTCGCCTCATGTGTGTATGGGGGAGGGGAGGAAGTAGAAACAGTCTTAGGAGAAGGGGAATGGGGGGGAGGAGGGTGCCAGCCGGGATATAAACCCTTGCTGCCCTCAACCAAAAGGCTGGTGGAACACCTCTACCTTACAGGCCCCACAGAATCGCACAGAACAGCTGGTTAACTCTCCCCACACACCATTGCTAGTAATGCAGATCCCACCACCCATTCTGGTCACTGTGAGCCACAGGAATTCACACTGACTTCTTCACCTAGGCCGGGGCTAGCCTGATCTTGTCGGATCTCAGGGTCAGCCCTGGTTAGTATTGGATGGGAGACAGGGCCGTAGCCAGGGTTTTTTTTAACTTCAGGGGCATTTAAATAAGTTTGGGGGCAGCCCCGCACACACACCCAGGCTGTGTCAGGAGCGACAAGAGAGTAAAAGTTTTTTAAAAGCTAAGAGAGAGAGAGAGAGCGCACCAGCAGGCCAGGGCGACGGCATGGCTTGGCGCGGTGGTAGGGCTGCCAAGTGGGGGTGGGGGCGGGTAAGCCCCCGCTTTGGAGGCCCGATTTCCGCCGCAGTGGAATCAGGCCCCGGGGGGAACCCCACCCCGGCGTACGCGTCACCAGGAAGTGACGTTATGACGCCGGACATGCTGGGGGGTGGGGCCACGACCATCTGAGAGGAAACTCTGTGGTTTCCCCTCGAATGGTCATGGCCCCGCCCCCAGTGTGCCCGGCATCATAACGTCACTTCCTGGTGATGTGCGTGCGGCGTGTGCGTGCTTTGCGCGTGCGCGCTCCAGGATCCACCCAGGAGTCCCCCGCTGCGGAGGTAAGTTATACTTGGCAACCCTACGCGGTGGTGACACATGCAAAAAATGAAATAAACCGGCTGGGTGGGAAATAAGGAGGGGCCTGGGTGATAAGTCAGGGGGCCTGGCCCCGAGATGCCTCACTGTAGCTACGGGCCTGAGGAGACCATAGGGTTGCCAAATGTTAATTTCTTACCGGCGGGGGATCTTCTTCCCGGTCCGGGAGCGCGCGCGCCGCCAGGACATCACCGGAAGTGACATCACACGCTGGGCGGGGCCACGCCGTTTGAGGGGAAAACAAAGAGTTTTCCCCTCAAATGGCAGCCATTTGAGGGGAAAACTCTTTGTTTTCCCCTCAAACGGCGTGGCCCCGCCCAGCGTGTGA
>NW_015168083.1:255997-257851 GCF_001447785.1 Gekko japonicus | reverse complement strand
CCCTAGCGTGCGACGTCACTTCCGGGTGACGCGCACGCGGGGGTGGGGTTTCCCCCGGGCCCCGATTCCGGCGCGCCGGGAATCGGGGCTCCAAAACGGGGGATTCCCCGCCCCCCGGCTGCATTTGGCAGCCCTAGGAGACCACCAAGGAAGTCCAGGGTTGCTGCACAGAGGCAAGCAATGGCCAACCACCTCTGTTAGTCCCTCACCTTGAAAACCCTCCAGGGTCGCCATAGATTTATTTATTTATTTATTTCCTCAAACTTATACCCTGCCCTCCCCGCAAGCGGGCTCAGGGCGGCTTCCAATAAAAACATAAATTACATTAAAATACATAATATTCAACATGCCATAAAACATATAAATACAAAGTGCAGGCGGCAGATTAAAATTCATCTTGATGGTGAGTTGCAGAAATAGATTGCCACTGCCCTGATGTCCACAAGTGTCTTCTGTCGTTAGTCCATATAGTTGTTAAAACACAGGCCATATTTAGTTGTAACAATCTGCAGTAAAAGCCTGCAGTAACATGGGCCTGCAACAGCAGCGGCCCCTACTTAAATGCCTGGCGGAAGAGCTCCGTCTTGCAGGCCCTGCGGAACTGTAAAAGGTCCCACAGGGCCCTGATCTCCTCCGGGAGCTCGTTCCACCAGGTAGGGGCCGCCACTGAGAAGGCTCCGGCCCTGGTAATGGCTAACTTAGCCTCCCTCGGGCCAGGGAGGGTCAATAGATTTTGAGATCCTGACCGTAGTGCTCTCTGGGGTATATACAGGGAAAGACTGTGACCTGATGGCACTTTACGCACGCCCACCCATCATCTTGCTGGCCTGGGCTGACGGCACTGAAAATCCTTACAGAGGACATCCAGCCCCCCCAAATTAGAGCCACCTGGAGGTGCCAACACGACCCCAAACTGGATGAGACATGCCCAAACACCCCAGTTCGTGCTCAGACAAAATGTAAGGCAATACTTAATATCTGGATCGTTCCGATCCAGACTTCAAAAGGCCCGTTGCTCTGAGATGGACAGTGTCGCTCGGCTCATTAGCCAAATGCAAGAATCCAGAGCAAGACTAATACCGGCGCCATTTTGTGCACGGCACTTTCTATAGGCTAACATCTGCATTCATCTCCCGCATCCCTCTTCCAAAGAGCCGAATGACTCTCGGTGTAGTAATACAAAATAGACCGAAGCTGGAAATAATGGGCTCCGGCAATCAAACTATCATTATAGGTACATTATGTACAAGGTACTAAATTGGCAGCGGCCCTTCATTGTTAACTTCCTCTTCGGCATTATTAAATGAGCTCAGAAACCGGGGGAAATTTACGAGTGACAAAGGGTAATTATATACTTTAGAAGAAGGTATTTTTCATCATGGGGATAGAACGGCACCAAGATAACAGCCCATTCAAAAGGCAGCCGGAAGAGAATCTGCATATTTCAGGAGAAATCACGCCGCCGTCCTTGGCTGGCGTGCTTCGTGGCTCAAGAGAAAAGGAACACTTTTGCTTCCAGGTTGGTGGTCAGCTTAAACGTGGGTGCATTATACCAGCTGTAGAGAGAGCCCCCACTGCCGTATTAGCGGCCAATGGTACCGGACGCCTATTGTGTCGGATGCGTGCCACGGCCAGCTGGCTAAGTTGTAAGAGGGATCTGCAGTTCAAATAAATGCCATGGACAATTGGTGACCGGTCTACTGAAGTGTGCCCATCTTCCCCTCCCAAGAACAAGCAGGGATGCGTCTCTCAAGTATTCACTGTCGTTCTTCAAAGGTCCATGTCTTTCCATTTTTTGGTCTACTACAATTCTATCCTTCTTTTCCCCTATAACCTCAAGGTTCTTCTTTCCCT
>NW_015168083.1:254900-255853 GCF_001447785.1 Gekko japonicus | reverse complement strand
CTTTCCCTATTTTATCCTCTGTGAAGCCACCCTGACCTGGATGGCCCAGACGAGCTTGATCTCATCAGATCTCAGAAGCTAAGCAGGATCAGCCCTGGTTGGTACTTGGATGGGAGACCACCAAGGAAGCCAAGGGTTGCTAAGCAGAGGCACGCAATGGCCAACCACCTCTTTGTGTCTTCTGCACTGACATGGATGGCCCAGGCAAGCCCAATCTCATCAGCTCAGAGGCTAAGCAGGGCCATCCCTGGTTGGTACTTGGGTGGGAGACCACCAAGGAAGTCCAGGGTAGCTCTGCAGAGGCAGGCAAGGGCAAACCACCTCTGAGTGTCTCTTGCCCTGACCTGGATGGCCCAGGCAAGCCCAGTCTCATCAGATCTCAGAGGCTAAGCAGGATCAAATGGGGGACCACCAAGGAAGTCCAGGGTTCCTCTGCAGAGGTGGGCAACGGCCAACCACCTCTGAACATCTCTTGGCTTGAAACGTTTACGGGGTTGCCGTAAGTCAGCTGTGACCTGACGGCAAGAAGTGTGTGTGTATGAAAGTATGTGACTGCCACAAGCCTGACCAAGTAACCATCATGGCAGAAGTGTGTCTACCAGGGGTCATTTCGTAGAAAAAGAGGTGCAGGAACTCATGAGCATAACTCATTAGCATAGCTTATTTGCATATGCCACACCCCCTGACGTCACCGGAAGTGTGTCAGAAGGCAACACCCACTGCTCAGGCTCCACTGGACTGTTTTAGATTGCTAGCTATTGGGGGGGGGAACGTGCAGGTCTGCCCTCACAGAGGAAGGAGAGCTTGTACCTGAATAAAACTTGGTCTTAAAGGTGCCACTCGGCTGTTTTGGATTGCTAGCTGTTTGGGGGGGGGGAATGCACAGATCTACCCTCACACAGATCTGTGCAGAAACAGAGCGAGAGAGAGAGAGGGAAAGAAGGAGGGAAAGA
>NW_015168083.1:242960-254775 GCF_001447785.1 Gekko japonicus | reverse complement strand
AGAGGGAGAGAAGGAGCAGGGGGTGGGGCTTGTTGCACGTGCCCGCCCCCTGGGCTCTTTACTGTCGGAGCTCTGCTCCTGTGCGCTCCTGCAGGAAATGACCCCTGGTGTCTACCTTTCCCTCCCCAGAGGATGCATGAATCCCTCTCCCAAGAATTCATTCTCATTCTCCAACATCCCATTTCCCCCCCCCAACTTTTTGTCTACTACATGTCTATCCCCCTTTCCCCCAAGGAATTCGGGGTTCTTCTTTCCCCATTTTATCCCCTGTAAGACCACCCTGACCTGGATGGCCCAGGCCAGCCCCATCTTGTCAGATCTCGGAAGCTAAGCAGGGTCGGCCCTGGTTAGTACTTGGATGGGAGACCACTGAGGAAGCGTAGGGTTGCTAATCACCTCTGAACGTCTCTTCTCCTGACCTGGATGGCCCAGGCTAGCCCGTATCTCAGGCAGGCAATAAACAAGCCAACTCTCTGAAACATCCAAGCCCCACTAGTGGTCACCAGAAGTCAACCATGACTTCCAGGCATGCAAGCACATATACACGTGCACACACACACACACAAAACACTCACACACTCACACTCACAACATACTTTACAGTTCCGCAGGGCCTGCAAGACGGAGCTCTTCCACCAGGCTTTCGAGTAGGAGCCACCACCACCACCACCACCACCACCACTACTACTACTACTACTACTACCACCACCACCATTGGTAGACCTGAGGGGTGGCCCCATGAAGATCAACCATGACTTCGCTGTGATCAGTACCGCTGGATGGGGTCGAGTAACATCTATGGGTCTTAATCTCCCTATTGTTATGTAAGATACTGGGGAGTCCATCTTGCAAATTTGATTCCCTCTTGTTAAATTTTGACTGTAACCACTGAGCACTTTAATGTTGACTGTTTTATCCTGTTTTTATGTTGTTTTATGCTTTGGCACATGGTGCCCTATTGTAAGCCACCCTGAGCCCGCTTGCGGGGAAGGCGGGGTAAAAATGTAATAATAAATTTAAAAAAATAAAAATAAAAAACAAAACAAAAAATTGAACCCTGACCTGGATAGTCCAGGCAAGCCCGATCTGGTCAGATCTCGGAAGCTAAGGAGGGTCAACTCTGGCAAGTACTTGGATGGGAGACCTCCTTGGAATACCAGAGCCGGGAGGTGGGGGCAGGCTTTATTCAGCCACCTCTCTGAATATCCTCCAGGCCCCCATAGGGGTCAGTCACCAGAGGTCGCCATGACTTCCAGGTGCACACACACAATACAAAAAATACACTGCATTTGGCATAGATCTTTCAGCTGTTTTATCTTCACCACAACCCTGCCGAGAGTGTGTGACTGGCCCAAGGTCACCCAGCAACCTTCCATGGCACAAGCAGGGACTCGAACCTGGGTTTCCAAGATCCTAGTCTGACACTTTGACTTTTTATGCTTGCTGACCTGTGGCTCAGCCGTTCATGACCGCTGCCTCCTACCACCTCCTAAACTAAACTGGATTGTCTTCAGCCGAGTGTAAGATTTTCGAGTGGCCATGAATGCAGTCATGAAAAAACCATAAGCTAGGCTTCACTTCAATGTATAACTTAGTCGTTGACCAAGCCAGTCCATGGCAACAAAAAGGAATATAAAGACAAGTTGACGAAAATCTATAGAGGCCATGGACTCCGAGGATCATACAGAAGACCCTTTGTTCAGGTCAAGGGAGAGGTGTGGAAACCTCTAGGCCACACGAGCATCCACACATCCCAGTTCCACCTGCCTACCTGCAGCTGTCTCCCTCGTCTGCCAATGACCATTCTAGCTATTTGAACTGTATGATGCAGCTAATGAAACATGCTCCCCTCTGACATATTGCCCACTGTGGGTCATCCTGGTAGCTGTTTTCACCAGCTTCAGACTCCAGAGTTACGCAGAACCTTTTCACTTGCCAGGTTCAATGCTCTCCCTTCAGCGATCTTAACGGGGAGGTTTAATAGTATCCCTTTTGTTAATAGACTATGCCCCTGTGCCAGCGGGTCAGTTGAAACGGTGTCTCACGTGTTATTGGAATGCCATTACTATGCCAATATTCTACACCGCATTTTATCATCACTACTTGGCGGTATCATAGAGCTCCCTGACTCACACAAATTGCTTTATTCGCTAAACAGCGATGATAAAAATATAACCGTTTCTGTGGCAGAGTTCTTGCAGGCTGCTCTTTTTATTCGTAGTACAGTATTGTAATACAAAACAGGAGACTTATTTTACATTGATTTTAGACTATCTTAGAATGTTTTTTTCCTCTTTGGTATTTGTTCTTTACCTTATCTTTTGTATATTTCTCTTTGTAATGTCAATGCCAATAAAGGTAATTGAACTGAATGACCATTCTAATCGTTTGAAAGAGTGCTCTCGGCAAATCGTATGCACCGATACGTAACACCTTTCTGAATTCCTTCTCGGGATTTCCTCCTAACGTCATCAGGTCAAAAGGGTTGGAACACTTTCCCTATGAAGAAAGGTTAAAGAGCTTAGGGCTCTTTAGCTTGGAGAAACAACGGCTGAGGGGTGACATGATCGAGGTTTACAAGATTATGCATGGGATAGAGCAGGGAGAGAAAGAAGTCCTTTTCTCCCTTTCTCACCATACAAGAACTCGTGGGCACTTCATGAAATTGCTGAGCGGTCGGGTTAGAACAGATAAAAGGAAGGACTTCTTCACCCAAAGAGTGATTAACACATGGAATTCACTGCCACAGGAGGTGGCAGCGGCTACAAGCATGGACAGCTTAAAGAGGGAATTAGATAAGCATACAGAGCAGAGATCCATCACAGTGGTTATTAGCCACAAGGAATAGATAGGAACTCTCGGTCTGGGGCAAATGATGCTCTGTATTCTTGGTGCCGGGGGGGGGGCAACAGTGGGAGGGCTTCTAATGTCCCGGCCCCACTGCTGGACCTCCTGATGGCACCTGGTATTTTTAGCCACTGTGTGACAGAGTATTGGACTGGATGGGCCATTGGCCTGATCCAACACTGGCTTTTCGTATGTTCTCTTATGTTCTTCTCATCACCGTGGTTGGTAGACGAAGGATCAGCCCCACTGCTTAAACAGATGTCATCAAGTCAATCCAGGACGGGCCTGTGTCTCGCCTGGTTTTTGTGACCACCGGCAGGTCCAATGGTTTAAGCAAACTGCTGGAGCATCAAGATGTCGGTGGCAAAGGTGAAAGAAATCCGTCCGCCGGAGTCTCTTGGCAATGACGCCTTTGTCACACACAGACGCGCGCACACACACACACACACACATATATATAAAAACTGACTTTCCAACTTAGATTATTTGGAGACTTTAAGTGCTCGTGTTATTGCAAATTAAACTAATTAGTGCCGTTTCCCGACAGCTGCAGTGAGCGATAGCAATCCCATGATCCTCCTCCCCCATCCCCCCCCAGCCCTGTTCCTCATCCACTGATATGGGATGGAGGGGAGACGGCTTTTTTGTGGTTTAATGGGAATAGGATCCGTTTATCATTGTAAGGGCGCATCATGCCACTCCGAGCGCCACGTCGCCGCTTCCCTGACACTCTGCCACTTCATCAGCGATTATTGCTCTATTAACTTATTACACAGGAAGCCGAGCAGAGACAGATGGGAGGTGATGGTGACTGTGGAAGTCACCAGGGAAGAAATCGGGCTGGAAATGTATTTTTTCCCCCAGTTTGGGAGATGCCATACATGACACACACACACACACACACACACCTCAACCAGCCCCGTAGCTAGGGAATTCTTTCAGAGGGGGCCTGGGGCGCTTTGGGGGCAGCCGAGGAGGGAGGGCCCCCAGAAGAAACACTAGGGGAGGCCGGGCCCCATGGGCCCCACCTTAGCTACGGGCCAGTCCTCAACTGTAGACAACCCACGGATACCATGACCTGTACCCCATCCCACAGATAGTTTAATTGCTGTATATTCTGCAAACTTGCTTTGATTGCAAAAAAATAAAAATAAATCACCCATTTCTGTTGCCTGTCTGCAGAAAGCGAAACGCGCTACCATAGGTAATCCTCGGGCATTTAGCAAATTGCTCTCATTTATTGAGTGGAGGGAAGAAGGGGGGGGAAAACCACCACCATGTCCCTGTTATGTGGATAAAACCAAACGACTTACTTAAGTCTGAGATTTCCATAATGTTTGATCGAGGCCAACGGAGGGGGAGGTGGTCCTCGTATATTGTCACGATCATACTTCAACGAGCCAGAACTGTCGCCTTCCACTTGGACGTTGCGGCTTCGGCAGCAGATGATTACTGAAGGGGCTGGGAGGATTTCAACGGGAGTAAGTGGCCACTTGATTGGAGCAGACTAATTCGGCTGAGAGGCACCGGGTCCCCTGGAAATCACAAACAGGACCTTCAAGAGTTACCCTGAACAGCGATGGTAGCAATTCTGAAATCGCTGTTTTGGATATGGGCAATAGCTAGTTAGTGGCTTGGTGTGTTCTGGGCTTGATGGATTCGGGAGTCTTCGTTGACCTACGGGGTCAAGCACTATCTGTCTATGTTGTTCCAACCTTCCACTCCTTTTCAAACAGTGGGAAGGTCTTTTCCCAGCCCTAGACTTCTTGTCCTCAAGGGGGGGGGGGAACGACTTTTTCAAAAGCTTCCTGGAATGTCCCACTGCTTAGGAAACGAGGAAGGGACTCAAGAATCCTTTCAGTTTTTAAAATATCATTGTGAACATTTAAATCACTGGAGGACAGATGAGACTTTGCTGTGTCATAATGGACTAAAACATGGTGTCCTCCCGCATTGCAGAAATGAATGAAAGAACTCCTATAGTACTTGAATTTTAGCACTCTGGACACAATCAGGTAGCTGCCAAACCATGTTACGTGTACCAGTTAAGTTTTTCTCAACATGTCTTACAGCTGTTTGAATCAAACTCACTGCAGTGCTCTGGTTCCTTTTATCTTAGATTGGTCTGTTGGGTTGCCAGGTCCCCACTAGCCACAGGCGGGTGATGGTGGAGTAGGGTTGCCAGATCAAAGTTGGGAAACTCCTGGAGATTTGGGGATGGAGCCTGGGGAGGACAGGGACCTCAGTAGGGTACAGTACCATTAGAGTTTACCCTCCAAAGCATCCATTTTCTCTGGGGGAACTGATCCCTGTAGTAGCTGTAATTCTGGGGGATCACCAGGTCCCACCTGGAAGCTGGTATCCCTGGGCTTTCGAGTTAGTGATCCAAACATAGGCAATTCGGGGGAATCTGTTCATCTCATACATCAATATGTGGCGCTGGGGTATCAGCGAACACAGACACATTCCACTATGGCTTATGCACAGGGTTGCCAGCCTCCAGGTGGGGTCTGGAGCACCCAGAATTACAATTGATCTCCAGATGACAGAGATCAGTTCCCCTGGAGAAAATGGCTGCTTTGGAAGGTGGACTCCGTGGCACTGTGCCCCATTGAAGTCCCTCCTCAGGCTCCACAGTTATTTCACAACCTGGAGCTGGCAACCCTACTCACTCACATAGCAGCTGTCCACTACTTCCCTTTAAAAGGTATCTTCTTCCAGCAGAAGAAGGAGAAGGAGAAGAAGAGGAGGAGGAGATTGGATTTGTACCTCACTCTTCACTACCTGAAGGAGTCTCAGAGCGGCTTACGATCTCCTTTCCCTTTCCCTCCCCACAACAGACGCCCTGTGAGGCACATGGGGTTGAGAGAGCTCTCTCAGCCCCACCTACCTCACAGGCAAAGCTCCCTCTAAGCTGTGGAGTCTTGTGAGCAAACGTTCTACTTTGTGAGCTACTGGCATTAAAACTGTGAGCGATCAATTTGGCTACTGCATAAATTGGTTTGCTCTGGAGCCCCATCCTTCCTGAGTGAAGACAAAAATGTGTGAGCCAGAGGCTAAAAAACTGTGAGCTAGCTCACACTAACTCAGCTTAGGGGGAACACTGCTCACAGGGTGACTGTTGTGGGGAGGGGAAGGGAAAGGAGTTTGTAAGCAGCTCTGAGACTCCAAGTGAAGGGCAGGGTATAAATTCTTCTTCTTCTTCTTCTTCTTCTTCTTCTTCTTCTTCTTCTTCTTCTTCTTCTTCTTCTTCTTCTTCTTCTTCTTCTTCTTCTTCTTCGTCCCGACTTAATGGAAAGCCCTGCCTTACCCAATAGTCTTATGCTGAAGCAATTCCAGAAGATCTGCCCATCCCAGAGCATCTAAGTGCTGTTCGACCATGTTTGATGGTAGCCTGCGGACTACAATAGAAGCTAATGACCCGGATCTGACTTTTTGGGACTCCAGTTTCAACCTGGGCAGAGAGCAGAAAGCCGTGCCGTGTTTATGCCACAAGGAGTTTACTCTTCCGAACTATTTTAAGAGAGTCATTCTGGTCAGGATGGTTGGTGGCTTGGCCATTCCACTTCAGAAGCATTTTTTTTAAAAAAAAACTGTGATTCAACTCCAAGGAAGTCCAAACATTTAATAATCAGAGTGCCCAAATCCGGAGGAAACCACCCACATGGTTTTATTTTTGTGCAGCCGACTGGAAAGCTCTTGCTGAACCTGCTGTCAGATAGGACAAAGGCTGATGCACCCATCCCCTCCAATCTTAATGCACAAGTAGAGTTGCCAACCTCCAGGCGGGGCCTGGAGTCCTCCCAGAATTACAGATGGTCTCCAGGCAACAGAGGTCCGTTCCCCTGGAGGAAATGGCAGCTTCAGAGGATGGTCTCTAGTGCATTACATCCTCACTGAGCTCCCTCCCTCCCCAAACTCTAGCCTCCCCAGACTCCACCAGAAATCTCCAGGGATGTCCCACACCCAAGTTGGTAGCCTTCCATTAGCCAGCACTAAAATCCAGGTCTGAATGAGCTTCTCAGATATTGAAGTTCGTCAGCCCCAGTTCTCTTGGGAACAGACAAAGCTTTCCATTTACAGGGGTTATCTAAGAAGCCAGTTTGGTGTAGTGGTTAGTGCGTGGACTCTAATCTGGGAGAACCGGGTTTGATTCTCCACTCCTCCACTTGCAGCTACTGGATGACCTTGGGCAAGCCACAGTTCTGTCAGAGCTGTTCTCTAGAGAGCAGTCCTCGAAAAAGCTCTCTCAGCCCCACCTACCTCACAGGGTGTCTGTTGTGGGGAAGGGAAGGGAAAGGAGTTTCTAAGCCACCCTGAGACGCTGAGTGAAGGGCGGGGTATAAATCCAATCTCCTCCTCTTCCTCCTCCTCCTCCTCCTCCTCCTCTTCTTCTTCTTCTCCTCCTTCTTCTTCTTCGTCTTCTTCAAAACTAGGGTGATAAGGGCCGAGGAACAGGATAACTCAGCATAGGGCCTGTGTTAGGGTTGCCAGTCCCCAGTTGAGGGCAGAGGATCTCCTGGTTTTGTGGGCTTCTGCCCGCTGCTGGCCCACTGGCCAGCAGGAGGAAATCCCCCTCCAAAAGCAACGTGGAGCAACGTGCCTATGTCCACCGGAAGTGATGTAGGAACATCGGTGATGGGGGGGACACTCTGGTTTTTGGGCAAAACTCTATGGTTTGAGGGTGATTTTTACCATAGAGGTTTTGCCCAAAAACCAGAATGTTGCCCCCGATGTGCCTATATCACTTCTGGGTGACATAGGCATGGCGTGTGACGTCACTTCCAGTGACGGCAGCACATTGGAGGCAATGCTTCCAGCTCCCAGACTGTCCCCGTATCCCCCGTGCCGGTGTCTCGAAGGGACTTGGCAACCCTAGCCCATATTAATTTTATACTTGTTGATTGGGGGGGGGGGTGAAGTGTCTCCAGTGCAGTGTTCCCTCTAAGCTGCAGGATCTTGTGAGCCAAAACTTCTACTTTGTGAGCCTCTGGCATTAAAGTTGTGAGTTCCTGTATAAATCAGTTTGCTCTGGAACCCTCCTTCCTGAGCTATAACAAAAATCTGTGAGCTGGAATCTTAAAAACTGTGAGCTAGCTCACACTAACTCAGGTTAGAGGGAACACTGCTCCAGTGCCCTCAGATATCTGAAACCGGACAACCACCATGATATCCCTTCTAAGGTGTGCCACTGAGCCCCGCAGAGCTCAATTTAGGCCAGAGTTCTCTTCCAGACCCAGTCGAAAAAAGGGGTCGTAGTTCAGTGACACGCAGAACAGAGTACATTTGGCTCAGAATCCAGGAAGAAGTGTTCCTGGGTACGTTTAGATGTCTTTCCCTTCAACACTGAGTAACACACACACACACACACACACACACACACACAGAGTCCCCAGCCTTTTGGAGCCTGTGGACTCCTTTGTCATTCTGACACAGTGTGGTGGACACAACCGCAAAACGGCTGCCACAAAATGGCCGCCACGGGAGGCGGAGCCAGCCACAATACGGCTGCCGCATCTGAGCTTCAGTCACACAGTGAAGACTCTTGGGCTGTGGTGGCAGCTGCTTCCAAGGCAATGTTTTTGTTTTGTTTTTTAAAAATCCACACAGCCAATCAAATCTCCAGTAGCAAGTCAGAAGCCTTGCTGGGAGAGAGCCCCGCCTGGCCCACCCACTTCCTAAAAACACTTGGCAGGTGACAGGAAAGGTGTTGGCGGGCCCCATAGTGCCAGTGGGCACCATCTTTGGAACCTTTGCATAAGCGGAATGGCTTCCAGGACTCCTGGTGTGACCACCACGTAAGCCTGCCTTTTCTTCTTAGGAATCAACCACTGATGGTCTCTTTGGCTGTGGTCACACACACTAACTAATCCACTTTCAATCCACTTTCAATCCACTTTCCAACTAGATTTTGCCAGTGCACACAGTCAAATCTAGTCAGAAAGTGCACTGAGAGTGGATTATTTCGTGTGTGTGACCGCAGCCTTTGTTTCTCAGCATCCCTTATGAGAACAGCTTGCTGGACTAGATCGGTTCCTTCCAGACTGGGGGGGGGGGGGGGGGGGGGAAATTCATAGAGTTTGTTTGCTTACCAGAAATACAATCTTTCGCCCCTTCTAAAATCTGTTGCTGAAGCCACAAAACCCATCCATTGACTTCTTAGGTTTCCACAGCGGCCACAACAATGCGCTGGAGGTCAGAGGCCCGATCTATTCCAGGATTTTATGGCTAGGGCTGCCTGGAACACCACCCACAGCAAAACCATCCCTCCCACAAATGGGACTGTAAGTACCCCACGTAGTGTGCGCATTTGGCTGTAATGCGCCACCAAAGTCTGCCTGTCTGAAAGGAGCAACATCTGTTGTGTTTCACGCTGGCGACCCACCCCCTTCTGGCTTACGCTCAATGGGGAGAGAGGACTGATCATGTATCTGTGACCACTGATATTGCCAGTTTGGCGTAGCGGTTAAGAGTGCGGACTCTAATCTGGGAGAACTGGGTTTGATTCCCCACTCCTCCACATGCAGCTGCTGGTGTGACCTTGGGTCAGTCATAATGTTCTTTCAGAGCTGTTCTCTCAAGGGCAGTTCTCAGGAGAGCTCTCTCAGCCCCACCTACCTCACAGGGTGTCTGTTGTGGGGAGGGGAAGGGAAAGGAAAGGAGATTGTAAGCCGCTCTGAGACTCCTTCGGGTACTGAAGGGCGGAGTATGAATCCAATCTTCTTCTCCTCCTCCTCCTCCTCCTCCTCCTCTTCTTCTTCTTCTTCTTCTTCTTCTTCTTCTTCGTCTTCTTCTTCTTCTTCTTCTTCCCTGACAAGATGCTAAACCCTAATCTGAGTAGCCCAAGCTAGCCCCCTCTCATCAGATCTCGGAAGCTAAGCAGGGCCAACGCTGGCAAGTATTTGGATGGGAGACCTCCAAGGAATGCCAGGGCTGGAGGGCCAGAGGCAGGCTATCAAGCCACTTCTCTGAATGCCCTCCATGCCCGAGTAGGAGTCGTCAGAGGTTGCCATGACTTCCAGGCATGGGCGTGCGAGCGCACGCGCACACACAATGCAAAAATACCCCCCAAAAGATGCTGGGATGCTTGGGACCACAATTTAAGACGGATATAGACAAGCTGGAATGTGTCCAGAGGAGAGCAACGAAGATGGTGAGGGGTCTGGAGATCAAGTCCTATGAGGAAAGGTTGAAGGAGCTGGGTATGTTTTGCCTGGAGAGAAGACGACTGAGAGGGGATATGATCACCATCTTCAAGTACTTGAAGGGCTGCCATTTAGAGGATGGTGTGGAGTTGTTTTCTGTTGCCCCAGAAGGTCGGACCAGAACCAACAGAAGAGTTTTCGGCTAAACATTAGGCTAAACATTAGGAACATCAGAAGAGTTTTCGGCTAAACATTAGGAAGAACTTCCTGACAGAGCAGTTCCTCAGTGGAACAGGCTTCCTCGGGAGGTGGTGGGCTCTCCTTATTTGGAGGTCCTCAAACAGAGGCTAGATGGCCATCTGACAGCAATGTGGATTCTGTGAACTTAGGCAAATCATGAGAGGGAGGGCAGGAAGGGTTGCCTCAGTGCTTAGTTCTCGTGGCCCTTTCTTACATGCCCAGGGAAATGCCAATCGACATTTTGGGGTCAGGAAGCAATTTTCCCCGGGCAAGTTTGGCCAGCGATCCTGAAGGTTTTTTGTCATCTTCTTTGCATGGAACAGTGATCAGTGTGGGGGGAGGTATTTGCGAATTTCCTACGTTGTGCAGGGGGTTGGACTAGATGGTCTGAAGGAGTAGAACAAAATTTGAGTCTAGGGGCACCTTTAAGACCAACAAAGTTTTAGATGCTGTATCTGAGGAAGTGTTGCTTGCACACAAAAGCTCATACTTTGAATAAAACTTTGTTGGTCTTAAAGGTGCCCCTTGACTCAGACTTTGTTCATTTTGACATATTGCTCAGCTTGACCTCTGCCCTTCCTTGGGACTCACAGAACCCTTTGTAGATCCCCACCAGGGGTCTTCAACCTTATTTGAGAGCCAGTTTGGTGTAGTAGTTAGGAGCACGGACTCTAATCTGGGAGGACCAGGTTTGATTCCCCACTCCTCCACATGCAGCTGCTGGTGTGACCCTGGGTCAGTCACAAGTTCTTTCAGAGCTGTTTTCTCAAGGGCAGTTCTCAAAAGAGCTCGCTCAGCCCCACCTACCTCACAGGTAGGGTTGCCAGGTCTGGGCTGGGAAATACCTGGAGACTTTGGGGGTGGTGCCAGGAGAGGGCGGGGTTTGGGGAGGGGAGGGGAGGGGCCTCAGCATGGTACAATGCCACAGTGTCCGCCCTCCAAAGCAGCCATTTTCTCCAGGGGAGCTGATCTCCGTCACCTGGAAATCAGTTGTAAAAGTGGGAGATCTCCAGGCCCCACCTGGAGGCTGGCAAGCCTACTCACAGGGTGTCTGTTGTGGGGAGGGGGAGGGAAAGGAGATTGTAAGCCGCTCTGAGACTCCTTCGGGTAGTGAAGGGTGGGATATTTATCCAATCTCTTCCTCCTCCTCCTCCTCTTCGTCTTCTTCATTTCAAGAAATACTGTTACATAATTTCTTTTTTTAAAAACCCTGTTTGTGAGTTCAGAGTAAATGTTTCCTCTCATAGCTGATGGGCAAAGAAAATTGGTCAGAGCCTCAAAGAACCTAGCTTCCAGGCCACCTCAACCGGAGGAAGCCATACTTATTAGTGTGCATGCCATATCAGTTTTGGATGGCCTCATACTTTTTATCCAGTCTCATTTGCAGAATATGAATCTTCCCTTTCTTCATTACCCTTCTAAAGTGTTCTGTATGACCAACGGTGGTGGTGGTAGTAGTGGTGGTGGTGGTGGTAGTAGTGGTGGTGGTGGTGGTGGTAGTGGTGGTGGTGGTGGTGGTAGTGGTGGTAGTAGTGGTGGTGGTGGTGGTAGTGGTGGTAGTAGTGGTGGTGGTGGTGGTAGTG
>NW_015168083.1:237882-242672 GCF_001447785.1 Gekko japonicus | reverse complement strand
GGTGGTCGTGGTGGTGGTGGTGGTGGTGGTAGTAGTGGTGGTGGTGGTGGTAGTGGTGGTAGTAGTGGTGGTGGTAGTGGTGGTGGTGGTGGTAGTAGCGGTGGTGGTGGTGGTAGTAATAGCAGTCTGCTAATTCACTTTCAATCCTCAACATTGCTCCTATCAATGACTCAACTATCAATGAGTCAGCTAACTCGTTTGCAGTCCCCCCCCCCGGAAACTGAGGAAGACCGTGTCCAGGCCTTCTCTTCCAACAGTTTAAGCCCCTTGATTTCGGTGGGCTTCTACTGGAGTAACTCTGCAGAGGATCGTCGTTCAAGGCATGCAGGTAAATATAGACCAATGGCCAAAGACAGGCTTGTCCAGCTTGTGAAAGACTCCGGCTGATTCTGTATTGGCTTTTCCCTCCGCTGCCTTGCGAAACCCATGTTGGAACAGAATTTCCCCTCTGCATCGCAGGCCGCTTTCACTTCCTTTGATCATCGGATTTGATGGTACCTTCTGAATAGATTTATCATTTATGGCCATTTTATGGCCGTTCAGGGGTGACTTTGCAGTCAGTACGGCATTGCCCCGAGATATTTGAATGTGGTTTTGAGCTGCGCTTTTCCCTCCCAGTTGAGAACATGCGGAGCCAATGCTAGATGCAGGATCGCCCTCTGCCTCCACCTTTTTCCTGCAGGACTAACCGGTGGCCCAAATAAAAAAAGAAATGGAGGCTGGGTCCACGGAGCCCCTTGAATGTACGGATGTGTCTTTCTCTGCTGGGAGAGGAAAGGAAAGCTGCTGTCCCATGCCCAACCAGGGTAGCGTTGGATTTCCAGGATTATTTAGGCCGGCTGCTAAAAGGATGGGCAGCCCAGATCTTTGCCACCTGGCAATGTCCCACGCCAGCATTGTCCAAACGTATCACACAGAGCCCATTAAAAGCCCGGCTGCAAACCGCTAAATAGCTCTTGGCAGGGCAGTCCCTTTCTCTGAGTGCTGGGGCCTGTAAAACAAAGTGTTGCGACAGCCAAGTCGGGAGGGGTTTTTTGCCATGGAAAACGGGGGACGCAATTTCCCTTTGGAGTTCTGACCAGGCCCCTCTGATCCAAGGGAGCCGTTCAATGGCAGCACATGATGACAGAGAATGCCCGACGCTGGTTGGTTGTTGGCCAGACACATGGGCCTATCCAAATAATGCCGGAGACTCCAGGTATGGCTGTCGGCTGTAACTGAGGACAGAGACAGGAGCCATAAACAAAGGCAAATCTGGAGTCCACCTGCAAACGGGAGCAGCTCTCCAAGGGAGCAGTCTTTCAATGTCCTGTTACCTTCAGTGGAAAAGGCCAAGATGGAACCTGGGATGTAGGGTTGCCAGTCTCCAGCTGGTAGCTGGAGATCTCCTGGAATGCTGGGAAATCTCCAGTCACTACCTGGAGGTTGGCAACCCTATGCTGGCAGGGCCCCAGAACTGGAGCTCCCCGCTGGCCAGCCCCTTAGCAAGAGAGAGAGAAGAGAAGATATTGGATTTATACCCCGCCCTTCACTCGGAGTCTCAGAGTGGCTGACAAACTCCTTTCCCTTCCCCTCCCCACAACAGACACCCTGTCTGAGAGAGCTCTTTCAAGGACTGCTCTTGAGAGAACAGCTCTGAGAGAACTATGGCTTGCCCAAGGTCATCCAGCAGCTGCATGTGGAGGAGTGAGGAATCAAACTTGGTTCTCCCAGATTAGAGTCCACACACTCCCCCCACACACACACCCTAGGATCTCCAGGAATTACAACTGGTCTCCAGGCTACAGAGGTAGGGTTACCAACTCCAAGTTGGGAAACTCCTGGAGATTAGGGAGTGGAGCCTGACCTCAGTGAGGCACAAGGCCACAGTGCCCACCCTCCAAAACACCCCTTTTCTCCAGGGGAACTGATCTCTATAGTCTGGAGATGAGGTGTAATTCCAGGAGAAAGGGTTGCTAGGTCCCCCCTGGCCACCAGCTGGGGAGAAGAGTACCAGATCCAGGTCGGGAAACTCCTGGAGATTTGGGGGTGGAGCCTGGGGAGGACAGGGACCTCAATGGGGCACAATGGCATAGAGTCCACCCTCCAAAGCATCCATCTTCTCCAGGGGGGAAACTGATCTCTGTCGTCTGGAGATGAGCTCTAATTCCAGGGGATCTCCAGATCGAGGGTTGGCAGGTCTGAGTTGGGGAATACCTGGAGATTTCAAGGGTGGAGCCTGAGGGGGGCGGGGTTTGGGGAGGGGAGGGACTTCAAAGGGGTGGAATGCCATAGAGACTCCACCTTCCAAAGTGGCCCTTTTCTCCAGGGGGACTGACCTCTGTCGCCTGGAGATCCGTTGTCATAGCGGGAGATCTCCAGCCACCACCTGGAGGTTGGTATCCCCACCCAGGTCCCACCTGGAGACTGGCATTCCAAGCTGTAATCTCAGAAGATCTCCAGCCACCCCCTGGAAGCTGGCATCTCCAGTAACCGGCGCCTTATCTATTTCCCTGCTCCTCTAGAAAGTGTACAATTAAAGCCATTTGCAAAGACGCCATAAAACGGCGGTCGGGGAAGAGACAACGAAGAAAGCCTCCCCCGCCCCCCCATACGCCCCACTGCTTTGAGAAGTGGGGGAGGGCCATGGTATCATTTATTAGCACCACGGGGTGGATCGTCAAGGAGGCCTTCTCAAATTGTCTCAAGTGCCTTTGAAGATCAAAATTAAGCGGTCCGGGGGAAGGGGGGGGTTTGAATTTACTATTTAAGTGTTAACTAAAAGAGATCGCCTCTCTCCCGTCTCCCCGGCTAAATGCTCGCGCAAAAAAAAAAGTCATGCTGTTAATGAAATCGCTGATTTAAACAAAGCCGGAGTATTTTTAGCGCCGTAACACAACCGTCCGTGATCTCTAATTATGCAAACTGTGAGCAAGAAGATGCTGGTCTTGCATTAGCTGGGGGCTTGACTCCCATTCTCATTTTGTGCCTTTTTTTCTGCCACAGAAAGCATTTCTCTCTCTCTCTTTTGTCGCTTCCTCACTCTGGTCTGGCTCCCAGCCTCAGGCAAATCACGGCCCGGGTCACCCAGGAGTGGTTGGGCTGAGGCGGTACACAGCAGTTAGGCCGTGCAGCGGGATAATGCATTGTCACGTCAATTACTGTGATTTGCTGTTCTATGATTCACAGATATGATTGCATCTAATTTCGGGAATAAGTGGAGCCGTCTGGTCTTTTGTGTTTGTTCCGAAGTGCGTCCGCTGGCATTCAACGGGCGGGCTGCCTCCGCCACCTTCCACACATTCAAAAGAGCCACTCTGGGCCTTAGCGGGGAATTTCTCCAGTCTGCCTCCTGTTGCCAGCATTCTCAGCACTGAACCTGGGGTGGTCTTTCCCGAGAGAGAGACACCCCAAAACGAACTCTGAACCCCCACAAGCAGTGCCCTATGAAGCCAGGCTTGGTTTAAACGGTGGCTTTTTGCTGGGAGGCTCGGAGAACCACATCTTGGCTGAGAAAACTCAGGCCAAAGAATTCTTCAGGCTGGCTGCACGGCCAAGCATTCCCCATGCAAGCAACCCCCCCCCCACTCTTCTCTCCTGTCAGCATAGTCCAAAAAGGACTAAGAAAGGGCAAGTCCCTGCCCTTGCCTTAGGCATCTTCTGCTGACCAAATGGCTAGTCTTTTGACTGTCAAGTGTACAGGCAGGCAGAGGCAAAAGTCTCTGGTCTGTGCTGTTGTCATGAATGAAGTGTGCTGCATATTTCCACCCCCCTCTCCTGATTCACCCATGTCAGAAAGTATCTTTGGAATAATCCTCTCATCTCTGTCTCCATATATTTGTCTAAGATATCTGCCTTCTTACACCTATGCCAGACCTATCAAGTCTAGTGCCAGACCTTCATGTCTAGTGAACGGTCAGCCATTCAGGTTCACCCTGCCACACATTAAGAAACATCACTCCTTTTGTCTGGCACTAGGGGAAACGCCAGACCACTCTATTGTTCCACAACGGACACCCCCAGTACAGTAATCCAACACCTGGCTTCTGTTGTTAAATCCAGACCCTGCCTCTCTGGAAGCTCATTGGTCACATCTAGGCCTTGCCCATCCTGATGTCACACACCTCTGGGACTCATCATTGGTCCAGGTAAGCTATCGTTCTCACCTGAGACCAGCCCACAGGGTTAGGGTTAGGGTAAGGGTCTGCATTGTCTTCCAATGGGTATATCCCAGCGAACACATGGCCTCAGACCGTGTGTTTTCTGCCCTGATGCCACCTGGCAGGCCACCCCTGGAACCCTCTGGGTTTTGGGTCACAACCCTTCTTCATGGACATCTGGACATCTGGACAGGTAGTATCACCCCATATCCCCTCCATTAGCCATCAATCACCTCTGCTTCCTTAGGTCTGTATTGTGTGCGTGAATGTTTAATTATTGTTCGTGCGCTTGAGAATATTTAGTAAAGAAATCCTTATTTCAGCCACCCAGTCTCTGTGTCTGTTCCTGGGTTCTTGGGAATTCTAACTCTGGTATACACAGGTCTGATCCTATAGTTATGCCAATTGCATATTAATATCATAATCCCCCAATCTTTTATTAAATAATAGAGCAATTTGGCTAACACTCCCTCGTTCTTAGCATCCTTTTGGTAATTTGGGGACAAACAGCAGGCCTCAGTCCGCCTAGACAGCACAAAACTGGCCCAGCGTCAAAAGCGTATTGTTCGTCTCAAATTCGCCCCTTCGAAGATTCAGTGGACCTGAATTGTCCTTCCCTCTGATGGATAAGTTTCAAAGCCAGCTAGGGAA
>NW_015168083.1:210144-237867 GCF_001447785.1 Gekko japonicus | reverse complement strand
AGGGAAAGAATCAGAAGCCAGCTCAGAAAGCCCCCAAATGTAGTTGCCATTGGGATATTTGGTTAATAGAGCAGAGTTTTCGAAGCGTGATACTGAGGGCAGTAACATAAAATCTCCCAAGTATATTGCAAAAAAACGTAAACTTACATTTATTCAAGTAGATCCAGTTCACATTCAGGTTGCAGTCGAAAGGAAAGAGAGAAGCCTAATCTAAAGAGTACTTTCCCTGTCACAAATAGCCGCGTGTGTATGAGAATGAGAATGAGAATGTATTGTATCTACAGGAGAGACCTAGAGACAAGTCTCTCCATGGAAGGCCATGTGAGGAGAGGGAGAGGACAAAGCGAGAGGTCCTTTCTGCACTTGGATCTCATCCCTGGTTTTATCAGATTTGTTGGTTTTAAAGGTGCTTTGTATTTCTCCCATGTGATTGAGGCAGCCAAACAAAGCAAGCTCTCCATCCTTCCCTCCCTTCCTTCACCAGTGGGTGAGAAGAAAGCCTTGCTTTTCTTTCCTGTGCGATTGAGGCAGCCTGGCCAGGAAGCAATCTCTGGCTTGTTCCCTCTCTCCTCCTAAGAAGGGAAGGGGGAGGGGCCTCAGCCAGTACAGGGAACAGAAGCTTGCCTATCTATGGTCCCAGTCACACGGAAGGTTTTGGCCCGGGAGAGGGACGGATCAGGGGCACAGCAAACGGGCGCGATCTCACCGCAACATCTGGGAAGCGGCGCACACCCGTCCCCGATCCGTCCCTAAAGCCGGAAAACTCGCTGCAAAAAAGAACCTCCTACAGAGGAGGACTTACCAGGAACGCCGCATCAAGTGCAGCCGTGGGATCACCGGCCTGCCCGTCGTCCGGAGCAATCCAGGTTCCCGGCTGAACTGTGCATGTGCACACGTGCAGTTCAGCTGCTGCGCTCTGTCTTTGGTGGCTCCCCCCCCCCCCCCCCCGGTGTTCAGGCATGCTTCCTCCAACAGTTGCTTTACATGAAGCTAAAGAAGGCCTGTGGTCTCCCCACTTGGATTTTTTTTTTAAAAAAAAAAATTAAAATTAAATTTATTTTTTAAAACTTTTTATCTGCAGGTGGTAAGAAATGGTAGGAGGGAAGTCAGTATGATGTAGTCCAGTCTCATCAGCGCTTGGAAACTAAGCAGGGTCGGTACTTGGAAGGGAGACCACCGAGGAAGATTCCGCAGAGGATGGCAATGGCAAACCACCCCTGCTTCTCACTTGTCTTGAAAGCCCCTTGCTGGGTCGCCATAAGTCAGTGGCGACTTAACGACACTTGTGTACGTAAAGAACAGTAAGGCCATCAAGAGAGATTTGTCATGAAGCCTTAAACAGACCGACATCCTACTAAGTCCATTGAAGTCAATAACTAATTATTATTATCGTATGGCATTGTGTTTACAATAGCCAGGAGATCCTAAGATTGTCCGGCAGCCAGAAGTTCTAGCTCTTTAGCCTTATGCACCATGAGGTGGCGAGCTAGACTTGTTTCTAAGGCAAGATGTATTTCAGAGGTAGTTCGCCATTGCCTGCCTCTGCATCACGACCCTGGTATTCCTTGGAGGTCGCCCTTCCAAGTACTAGCCAAGACCGACCCTGCTTAGCTTCTGCGGTCTGATGGGATTGGGCCAGCCTGGCAATGTAATGGAGTTACACTGTTTAGGATTTTACTGTTAGCCTCCTTTCCTACACAATGATTCAACAGAAGTAGATCAAGATGGGTAGCTGTTTTAGTCTGTCTGTAGCAGTAGAAAAGAGCCAGGGTCCAGGAGCACCTTAAAGACTAGCAGAATTTATGGCAGGGGATGAGCTTTTGTGAGTCACTGCTCACTTCTTCCATAGAAAACAGCAAGAGTCCAGTAGCACCTTAAAGACTAACACAGCTATCTGAAGAAGTGAGCAGTGACTCACAAAAGGAGGGCCGGTCCCAGTTCCCTCAGGACTCTCTCAGCCCCACCTGCCTCACAAGGCGTCAGTTGTGGGGAGAGGAAGGAAAGGCGATTGTAAGCCACTTTGAGACTCCTGAAGGTAGAGAAAAGTGGGGTATGAAAACCTACTCTTCTCTTCTTCGAAGTATGTTTACTCAGAAGTAAGACCCGCTGAGTTCAGCAAGAAGTAGAGATCCCAGCCTCCAGGTGGGACCTGGGGATCCCCTGGGATTATAGCTCATCTCCAGACTAAAGAGATCAGTTCCCCTGGAGAAAATGGATGCTTTGGAAGGCGGACTCCATGGCATTGTGCTCCACTGAGGTCCCTGTCCTCCCCCGGCTCCACCCTCAATTATCCAGGAATTTCCCAACCTGGATCTGGCAATTCTTCCCCCCCATCCCCTGCTGGTGGCCGGGGGAGACCTGGCAACCATAACATAGATTGATTTGTAAATATTTGTAATATACACATTTTCTGCCAGGCTTGGAAGACAGTAAAACTGTCCAGATTCAGTCTAAATCCATGTTAATTTTAGAACAATTTTAGAACAATAACACTGTCTGAACTATCCATTTAAGCCACATCTGGAATGCAGAGCAATTTTATTTTTAATATTAGGTGGATTTGGCTTGTGGGTAGTTCTCCCTTTAGTAAAAAAGAGACCAAAGAGGCAACTGAGGGATTTACTTCCTAATATGTGTTTAGGATTACAGCTGAGAATGAAAACCCTCAGCTTCCTTATCTCATAGGGAAAATTCCCCTCTGTGCATCCATAAATCATGATAAAAAGGTTTCCCTTGCTCCAAAGCCAGTCAAATCTGACTCTAGGGCGCGGTGCTCATCTCAATTTCCAAGCTGAAGAGCCAGCGCTGTCCAAAGACATTTCCGTGGTCACGTGGCTGACATGACTAAACGCCAAGGTGCACGGAACGCTGTTACCTTCCCACCGAAGTGGTGCCTGTTTATCTACTTGCAATTTCTCTCTTTTGAACTGCTAGGTTGGCAGGAGCTGGGGTCAGAGATGGGAGCTTACTCCGTCATGCGGCACTCGGGTCTCGAACTGCCAAACTACAGACCTTCCTGCCTGCAGCTCAGCGTCTTAACCTCTGAGCCACCGTGGCCCCTCAATCATGATAAGAAACCTAATTATTCATTGCCTTTGCCATTCACCAAGCAGAATTAAAGGAAATGGGAGTGGGGGGGGGAGACCTTCATCATGCCAACATCAAATATTTGGGCCTCACGTCAAACTAGTTTATTTTAGACATAGCATTCTTTCACTTCTGCTGACTTGGCTTCTCACAGGCACTTCTCACGAGCTTCTTAATATCCTTAAGCCTATTCAGCAGAAGGCGTAGAAAGGATTTGCTCTGGTGTTTGGCAAAGAAGGTGGGCAGGGGTCCCGGGGTGAAGCCCAAGTAGGATTCGGCTCACATAACTCTTTCGAGAAAAATCATTTGAAGCCGAAGCGTCCCCGTCTCTCCTTTCTGAAGGCCTCTTTGTATCAAATAGCGATGAATCCAACAGTTTGTCTATGCATCGATTCCCTGGCCTCCGACGGGTTGCTGGAATATGGCAGTGGAATCGTGTTTAATAACTTGTGGTGAGCTGTCATGAACGTTTAATTTGATGCTAAACATGCTTCCTGAAGAAGGAAAGGAAAAGATGTGTTCTAGGTGTTGTACTGTGTATATGTGTGCGTGTGCGTGTGTATTCATTCCATTTGCTTCCCAAAAAGAAAAATGATTCTTTGGCTCCAAGGTAGACATGGGTTTAAATTTTCATAGCATTTCTCACAATTACTGACGTAGGTGACTTGAACTCCGTGGTTCTAAATCGATTCTCCATAACAGAGGCAGATTTGAGGAGATTGTTTTTTTCCCTCACAATGCTCTTGGAAAGGCAGTAGGGGGGGGGGGGGGGGGGGGGATGGGGACTGAAGTGAATCGAAATCTCCTCAGGATGGCTCCCCCCCCCTTCATTCCTTTTACTTTCTCTCAGTCGACCGAAACTCCCTCTGGTGTCGGTTGCAAAACGTTTCTCTCCTTGAGCCCCTGTGGGGAATTCAGCAAAAGCCACAAGTTCACATATGTGCCACATGGACTGGCGGCAGCAGTCTCTTCCCGATTGAGACGTCTTAATTTGCCACTCGTGAAGCAGATGTGTTAGGAAGGGAGAGGGGGAGCAACCATGAGAGGTGACCATGTTACACTCCTCAGCTGAAGTGCCATGACAGGAAAAAGTTGGCAAATGGCTCCGTTTCTACTGTCAGAGAACCCGGCCACAGCTTTGGAATGCTGTGAACCACAAGGAAATGAACCAGCTCTTAGAGGCTAATTTTGATTTCAGCACCATACTCGTTCAACCACACCGACTCACAGTTTATCTCTAAGGAAACAAGATCTCTGCTGATCCCAATGGTTCGTGCTTCCCACTTCCCTGAAGGACTGGGTTTCAAGGGGTAATCCTTTAGAGCAGGGGAGTCAAACACAGGGCCCATGGGCTGGAACCGGACCATCCAGGTCTCTTATCCAGCCCATGAGCAACTGGTCATTACCTTTATTGTCAGAGGGCAGAGGCTGGGCATTATGTCCCTGTATGCTGTCCCAATGCTAATGAGTAACGGGTGGTGAAAGTGTGAGTGCAGGCATCGGGAGATACTGTGAGGAAATACTGTAAGAGTGTTAATGTTTAGGGCATGTTTGCATTTTGAGTAAGAAATAATATCCTTAATTGAGTTTGCCTGTGTCCTTTATAAAGTTTATATCTCCGGTACCTGGAGTTTATATCTCTCACATGAAAGAGTTCGGTTCCACTAGAGAAAACAGCTGCTTTGGAGGGTGGATTCTATGGCATTCTAAACCACTGAAGTCCTTCCCTTTCCCAAATCCCACCCTCCCCGGACGCTCTCCCCTGCCGCTGGGGAAGCATTCCGCGCTCCAGTGGGGTTGGAGGGGTGCCACCTCAAGTGACACCCCCAGGTGAGCCTTAGTGAAAGGCTCCAAGCCGGGGGCGCTGGAGGGGTGACCTCTTCGACGGCGCAATGCCGGAGAATCGAGGCGCTCCTTTTTGCCCCAATCGGTCCGCCCCCTGAGAGGCTCGGTTTTTACCGAGCTCAGCTGATGCCGGCTGGGACAAGCAGCGAGGGTTAGCGATTTAACGGAGTTACAAGGAGTCTGGATGCAGACAGTCAATGAATCGGAGAAGGAGCCAAGCGAAAAAGTTTTTTAAAAGTGAGTTCTCACCCACCCACCCACCGGAAAGCGGCGTCGGGGAAAATCCCCAGGCGTAAACAAACTGAAATGTGCTAAGAAAACAGAGGGGGGGAGGAGAGAAGAGAATTGCGATAGTGTGCGAGAGACTTAGCTGCGTTTGCAGAAAAAGTTGAGCATTTTTTTCGAAGAAGAGTGAAGGTGGTCTTCTAGTGTAAACAAAGTGAAAAATGGCCGGCGCGCGAGGGAAGCCATGCAGACAAGTTGGGCGGGGCGGTCAGAGTCCGAGGATCGAGGAGACAGGAGATCTGCTCTCCATGCTATCAGATCTGCTCAAGCCAATAAACGAAAGACTCGATGGTATTAACCAGCAGATGACCGCATCCAACCAGAGCCTAGCAAAGCAACAGCAGCAGATTGTCGAGTTGGTCAAAAAGTCAATCCAAACAGACGAAAAACTTAGAGACAGTGCATGACACCAAAAAAGTTAAAAGGAAGGTTGTTCTGCTAGAACAGAGACAGGATCTACAGGAACGTAGATTGCTGAACCTTCAGATGGAAAAAGCAAATAAGACACTCAGTTTCCAGGGGATAGCTGAATCGTAAGGAGAAAATTTGAAAAAGATGATGGCAGAGCTCATCGCACCGGTGATAGGCTACTCAACGGCAGAAGCAAAAGCAGAAATTGAGGTGGTCTACCGATCATACTCAAAATACATAAAGGAACAACCTGCCGGGTGAAATTGTCGTTAAGTTTCTCCGAAGACAGACGAGGGATGACATCCTTAAAGCAACAGCAGCGAATCCCCAGCAGCTGGGAACTACAACCAACAGGGTTTTAAAAGACACTCCGTTTGAGGTTCGTGAGAAAAGAAAAGCCTATAAAGAGCTGATTTCAACATTGCAGATCAACCAAATTCCGTATTCCTGGAATTTCCCGGAGGGTGTCGTGTTTAAATATAGAGACAAAAGGGAAAAAATTGACTCGGTTTTTAAAGCAGAAGAATGGTTGAAGCGGTTTTTCGGATCGAAGGAGGATGAACAGCAAGAAGGAGGGGGCGGAGCAGATACCACAGAAGACAGGGACGGAGACCAGGGAGAAACAGGTGGCAAGGCCAAAGAGACATACGATCTGCGGCTTAGAAGACCAAAGTAACTCTTTGGAGACTGGAAACTTGCAAACAAAGATGAAGATGAAAGAACTCTGAGCACACACAAGATGACGGAGAGAACACCAACATGGACTTACTAATTTCCGATTACATTGACTTAAATGAAAAGCTTTTTAGTTTTGAATACTAACATAATACTAACTGTTAATAACCCTCCCTCTTGGGATTTTAGTTATAGTGTGGGTTTTTTATTTGCTGTCTTTTATCCTGGGGTAACTTTTCCCTTCCCCTTTTCTTTTCTGTAGTGTCTAGGTGTAACAAAAAAGTAATAAAGCTACCCTGCTCACAGGGGATTAAAAACCAAATCCCACCCTCCCTAGGCTCCACCCCCAAATCGCTAGGGATTTGCCAAGCCAGAGTTGGCAATGCGCGTTACCCTGAAAGCATGGGAACAATCAATGGGGAAGAAGGTTATATATACCTGTATGGAAAAGGGGGCACTTAGTCGTATCTAGATCTGAGAAGGTGGCTCTTTGATCTCTGTTTTACTAAGGGGAGAAGGACTCACAAGCAGAATCCACCTAATATTAAAATACAATTACTCTGAGTTTCAGATATTACTTAAATGGAATTATTCTAAAATTAACATGGACTGAATCTTGATAGTTTTACTATCTTCCAAGCCTGGCAAAAATATGTATATTACAAATATTTACATATCAATCTATGTTAGGGTTGCCAGGTCCAAGTCGGGAAACTCCTGGAGATTTGGGGGTGGAGCCTGGGGAGGACAGGGACCTCAGTGGGGTACAGTGCCACAGAGTCCACCCTCCCAAGCATACATTTTCTCCAGAAGAGCTGATCTCTGTTGTCTGGAGATGAGCTGTAATTCCACGGGATCCCCAGTAATTCCAGTCAGCTATTTTCCAGAGGTTGGGTAATGAGGAAATTTCCAAATATCACAATATCCTCTTTCTTCCTCCTTTTCATTTCCCAATGCATGGCACTGATACTACTAAAGATATAAACCACCCCCCCCAAAAAAAACCCACTCTGAATCATTACATTTATGGTATCCAAATTGTAACCTGAGATAATATGGAGGATGTTACAACTTTGAAATGAAAATACAGAAAACATGGATTTTTATTTAATATTCTTATATATGAAAAATGCAATATCAAAACTACTGAAACAAATAAAAGGAAAACTAAATGAACGACAGATTCAACACATTCCCTGCTTATAATAAAATAAGTATAATTATAGCTATGGACACAAAACTCACGCCACATTGTGCTTAGCAAAATAATTCTGTCTCGGCCTAAGCAATCCTCTTTTCTTCCCACTTCCTGTCCTTGCAGATTAGATCTTTCAGCTTGTGTTAAATTAATTCATTCATCAAGACCAATTGTGGTCTCCCTTTCCCTAGAGGTTCAAGGTGTTTTCTGTATAATATGCAAAAAACCCCAACCCAACCCCTAACTGTATAAACAACAATAGAACCAAAAACATCTATATCAAATAATACAAGCACAGATCCTACAATGCATAGAAATAATCTAAAAAGGCACACTAATATGCATTTTCGGTTTATGTGTCAAAGTGATGGAAGTACAGAAACTAAATCTCACCCTCCCATCCCCTCCCAAGCAAGAACAGCGTGCTTCTTGGGAAAGCAGGAAGGATCTCTACTGGATGCCGAGATGACATGTATCTCATACTGTGATGCCGCAACATTAACAGTTTCTTCTCATGCAAGCTTTGAACCCAAGTCCACACCATCTGGAACCACTAATTGCGTGTTTAGATGATGTTAGGTAATGCACACTCACGATTTACTCTACGAAACCCTTCCTAATGAATGTGTATTTTCTTAGAGAAGCTGAACTGATTATGTGGTGGGTGGATTTGCTGCCCCGACGCTCGAGAGAGACAGATCACCTGGTTCCTAGGGACTTGCTACTGTGCTCTGTGGTGTAGACTAGGCCGGGCAGCTAAAAGATAGGTTTGGCCAACTTCCAGGTGGTGGCTGGAGATCTCCTGGGATTACAACTCATCTCCAGGCAACCAAGATCAGGTCCCCTGGAGAAAATGGCCCCTTTGGAAGGTGGACTCTATGGCATCATACCCTGTTTAGGTCCCTGCCCTCCATAAACCCCGCCCTCTTCTGGCTCCACTCCCCAAATCTCTAGGTATTTTCCAACCCAGAGCTGGCAAGCCTACTAAAAAAAGATGATGAGTCCGGCAAATCTAGCTATTAGTGGATCTATTTCTGCCTTCCTGAAAACTTATTTGAAGGTGTGCCTACTGCAGTACAAAGTAGAGGTGGGTGTAAGCTAATCTTCTCGTTTGTCCTGAGCTCTGGTCCAGCTTCAGGGATGAGATCGGGAAGGGTTCAGAGAAAAACTGCATCTCCTCCAACTTCACACTGGATCTTGGGGGCTCTTGGAATCAGGACAAAGACTCAGTGCTCCTGAATGCCTCCAAAGGTCTGGGCAAGATCAGGGATGAGACCCAGCCACTTTTCCAAGCATGAAATTTAGGATACAAGAGTCTTATGTGTGACCTCATGCTGTGCTCCAGAGGCATTCAGAAGCAGCAAGAATCCCAGATGTTTATGAGCACCTCCAAAGTTCATTGCGACCTCTTCTCCTGGCATTGGAATTGAGGGGGAGGAGGAGAAGGAAAAGACGAAGAAGATGAAGAAGATGAAGAAGAAGAATGGATTTATACTCCACCTTCACTCAGAGTCTCAGAGCGGCTTACCATCTTCTTCCCTTCCTCTCCCTACAACAGACACCCTGCAAGGTAAGTGGGACTGAGAGAGCTCTTTTGAGAACTGCTCTGGATTGTGTCAGAGTGTGGCCCACGAATGCTGGGAGAACAAAAAATAAATCTTAAATGCTTGTTATGATCTGAGCTGTGCCACCAGAGGCCTACTAGGCCCAGGGAGCCTGGCTAGCAGTAGGGGAGGCTGGGCCTACAAACTCCAGAAGGCCTTGGGAAGTTTTGGTGCCAATTTTGACCAATAGGGAAGCAGAGGGCTGGGGAATAGAAGAACTGGTGCCAGTGGAGAAGCTGTTCTTCTTCCCAGGGAACAGAGCCAGAAGAGAGGCTGCTGTGGGGAAGAACCCCTCATCCTGAGGGAAGGGTGAGTAGTCTAAGATCACTTGAGATAGTGAGCTAGGGACAGTATATATTTAGACACGGTAGGGCATTTGATTTCTTTTCTTTTCACCCACTTACTGTTATTATTCCTGCACTTTGTTTGTTTGACCTCCTATAAAATAAACCTTTTTCTTGTTGTACTCTGCCTGGTGCTTATGCCTATTATTTGGCCAAAAGGGAGGTCTAAAGGCCTGGGAGGGTGCTCTGGGCCTTTTCAGAGGAACCTGGAACCAGAGTGGTGGCAGTGTCAGGTGACACCCCATCTGAGCCGTGACAATGCTCAATATCCAAGAGCCAGATTTAAGTAGTTTTAAATTATGTTGATTGCAATGGGAGAAATCCAAGTCTGTACATAAATCTCCCATTGATATTAAGAGTACTCGGAAGGGCCTCGCTTTCTTTTTCTGAAAGGCATTTACAATTACCTGCTCTCTTGACTCAGATAAACCACTCAGTTACTAAATAATCACACAGTTTATCCTAAAGCACCAGCTTATAATTGGGCCTATCATCCCTTCTTTCCTTCCATGATATTTACAGAAGATTACTACAGAAAGATTTTCTATTCCTTGGCTCCATCACCAACCAAAAGGAAGACTGCAGCCAAGAATTCAGAAGGCGACTGAGACTGGGAAAGGTAGCCATGAAGGAGCTAGAAAATATTCTTCAGCATAAGGACGTGAGATTGGCGACCAAGATCAAGATAATTCGTTACCATCGTATTCCCCATTACTTTGTTTGGGTGTGAAAGTTGGACAATGAAGAAAGCTGAAAGGAAGAAAGATAGCTGGGTGGAAAGTTACATCTTGTGATCTAGGTCAGTTCAATAGCCGCGATAAGAAAGAGATGGGCTTCCCCTCTCCTTGCAGGAAGGGTTGATGGACAAAGAAATGGAAAAGAACAATAAAAGAACAATAAAACTCCTATCTTTGCACCTCTGAGCTCAGGAAATTACTCTTAATGAGCCAGTCAGAGGGAAGCTTCTGGGACCCCTAACTGTGGACTCCAATTCCCAGGTGCAACAAGTCTTAAAGATACAGAGCAGTTTTACTAAACTACAGATAATGCTGACTGGGGGCAGCATACTGAGCATGGATTAAAAGGAGATTGCAGAGAGGGGCCTTTGTCTCACCATTCACCCAGCTCTTCCTCAGCTAGGACACTGCTGCTTAAACCATCCCCCCCTCGAAGTGATCTTGGAGCAAAGGCACTTACATCTGATTTTAATGAAACTGGAAATACTGTTTTCCATTTGCTAATGAAGAAGCTGAACCTTCCCAGGACCCCATACAATTATTTTGTTTGTCTGTTTGTTTTGAAACGGGGGGGGGTGTCTCGTTATCTGGGACATCGCTGTACCGATTTGCAAGAGGTAAAATCAATCCTCTGCCACTTGTTCCTTGGTGCAGCCCATAGTATGTAAATCGAGGAGGGAGAAGAAATCCATTGAAACCCAACCCTACCTCTCGCAGAAACGTTCCCCGTGGCAGATCTTGGCTCAGCCTGTTGCTTACATGTAACCGTTATGTTAACAGGAAAAGCCACTTGAAAGTCTGTTTGGCCCACAAGAGCCTCCAGCACACAGAGTTGGATCACAGGGAGAGGGATTTTTTTCCCCCTTAAAGAAAGCTGCAAGGTGAAGAGCAGATCAACACAAGCTGGCAAGAGGCACTCCAGTTTCTTCCTTCAGAGTCTCAGAGTTTACATTTGCATGAGTTTTTCCCAAGGCGTTCTGGCAAGCTGCGCTTTCAAAAGAGGAAGCCGAGGGCCATTGGCTAGGCAATGAGACACTTCGCATGTGACTTGTGTTGACTGCAACACCTAGAAAGGTTCACACATATGTTGAAAAACACAATGAGTGAATGAGACAGATTTGGGAATGTGCGTATTATACAAGTATCCAAGAACCAGGGCTGGCTGCGGCTACCTATTGAGTGTAAGTTCAAATAAGGCACAGCATAAGAGCATAAGAAGAGCCCTGCTGGATCAGATCAATAGTCCACCCAGTCCAGCATCCTGTCTCACACAGCAGCCAACCAGCTCCTCTGGAGGGCCAACAACAGGGCATGGAGGTCAAGGCCTTCCTAAGAACATAAGAAGAGCCCTGCTGGATCAGACCAGTGGTCCATCCAGTCCAGCATCCTGTCTCACACAGCAGCCAACCAGCTCCTTTGGAGGGCCAACAACAGGGCATGGAGGTCGAGGCCTTCCTAAGAGCATCAGAAGAGCCCTGCTGGATCAGACCAGTGGTCCATCCAGTCCAGCATCCTGTCTCACACAGCAGCCAACCAGCTCCTTTGGAGGGCCAGCAACAGGGCATAGAGGCCGAGGCCTTCCTAAGAACATAAGAAGAGCCCTGCTGGATCAGACCAGTAGTCCATCTAGTCCAGCATCCTGTCTCACACAGCAGCCAACCAGTTCCTCTGGAGGGCCAACAACAGGGCATGGAGGCCGAGGCCTTCCTAAGAACATAAAAGCCCTGCTGGATCAGACCAGTGGTCCATCTAGTCCAGCATCCAGTCTCACACAGTGGCCAACCAGCTCCTCTGGAGGGCCAGCAACAGGGCATAGAGGCCGAGGCCTTCCCCTGATGTGGCCTCCTGGCTCTGAGATTCAGAGGACCCGTGCCTCTGAATGTGGAGGTTCCCCTCAGTCACCATGGCTAGTAGCCACTGACAGACTTATCCTCCATGAATCTTTCTAACCCCCCTTTTAAAGCTGTCTATTCTTGTGGCCATCACTACATCCTCTGGCAGCAAATTCCACATTTCGATCACTCTGTGTGAAAAGTGGTATTTGTCCATCCTGAACCTACTGCCCATCAGCTTCATTGGTTGCCCTTGAGTTCTAGTCTTTTGGGAGAGGGAGAAAAATTTCTCTTTGTCGACTCTCTCCACCCCTGCATAATTTTATAAACCTCCCCTTAGCAATAGCCCTAAGGGTAATAACAGAGCCAGCATGGGTTAGTGGTTAGAATGTCAGATTAGGAAGTGAAGTGGCTAAATTTGCGGATGATACAAAGTTGTTCGGGGTGGTGAAAACCAGTGAGGATTGTGAGGCACTCCAAGGGGATCTGTCAAGGATGGGCGAGTGGGCGTCAACATGGCAAATGGGGTTCAATGTGGCCAAGTGCAAGGTGATGCACATTGGAGCTAAAAATCCTAAATATAAATACACATTGATGGGGTCTGAACTGGCAGAGACTGATCAAGAGAGAGATCTTGGAGTTGTAGTGGATAACTCACTGAAAATGTCGAGACAGTGTGTGACTGCAATAAAGAAGGCCAATGCTATGCTGGGGATTATTAGGAAGGGTATTGAAAACAGATCAGCCAGTATCATAATGCCCCTATATAAATAAGTGGTGCGACCTCATTTGGAATACTGTGTGCAGTTCTGGTCACCACACCTTAAAAAGGATATTATAGCTTTGGAAAAAGTGCAGCACAGGGCAACTCGAATGATAAAAGGGTTGGAACACTTTCCCTATGAGGAAAGGTTAAGGCGCTTAGGGCTCTTTAGCTTAGAGAAACAACGACTGAGGGGTGACATGATTGAGGTTTACAAGATTATGCATGGGAAAGAGCAGGTAGAGAAAGAGGTACTTTTCTCCCTTTCTCACAATACAAGAACTCGTGGGCACTCCATGAAACTGCAGAGCGATCGGGTTAGAACGGATAAAAGGAAGTCCTTCTTCACCCAAAGAGTGATTAACACTTGGAATTCACTGCCACAGGAAGTGGTGGCGGCTACAAGCATGGACGGCTTCAAGAGGGAATTAGATAAGCATATGGAGCAGAGGTCCATCAGTGGCTATTAGCCACAAGGTATAGATAGGGGCTCTGGGGCAAGTGATGCTCTGCCTTCTTGGTGCTTGGGGGCGGGGGTTTCAACAGTGGGAGGGCTTCTAGTGTCCTGGCCCCACTGGTGGACCTCCTGATGGCACTGGTATTTCTGGCCACTGTGTGATACAGAGTGTTGGCCTGAATGGGCCTTTGGCCTGATCCAACACTGGCATCTCTTATGTTCTTATGTTCTTATGTTCTCTTATGGCATCATACCATGCTGAGGCCCCTCCCTCTCCTGGATCCATCCCCAAAGTCTCCAGGTATTTTCCAACCCAGACCTGGCAACCCTAACACTGTCAGCTGGGGATCAGTTGTAAAAGTGGGAGATCTCCAGGCCCCACCTAGAGGCTGGAAACCCTAGATTAGGATCTGGGGGGGGCAGGCTCAAATTGGCCACGGAAGCTCAGCGGTTCACCTTGGGCCAGTCACATGCTCTCAGCCGAACCCTCTATTCATTCATTTGTTTATTTATATTGCCGTTGCTGGCTTAGGGTGACCCTGTGGGGTTTTCAAGGCAAGAGACATTCTGAGTTGGTTTGCCCTGGCCTGCCTCCATGTCCTCAGCCTGGTGGTCTCCCATCCAAGTACTAACCAAGGCCCACACTGCTTAGCTTCCAAGATTTGATGAGATGGGCCTAGATATAGAGACAGGGTTGCCAAGTGTGAAGCGGCGCTAGAGTGGGGGACTCCAGCACTGCTTTGGGAGTGTGTGCGTGTGATCAAAGCGCGCGCGCTGCAACCACGTCACCCGGAAGTGATGCGACCACGCCGGGCACGCTGGGGGCGGGGCCACGACCATCTGAGGGAAAACCATAGAGTGCCCGGCGTGCCCGGTGTGGTCGCGTCACTTCCGGGTGACGTGCACATCACATGCTTTGGGGGGGGGGGGTTTCCCCCCGGGGCCTGATCCGCCAGCGGTGGGGAACGGGCCTCTGGGGCGGGGGTTTCCCCACCCCCTGGGGGGACTTGGGAAGCCTATATAGAGATGGGGCTAGATATGGAGGAGGGGAGGATGACGCTTGTGGGTTCCTGTGGGTCCCCATAGGGCAGGGTGCAAATCCGTTCAAAAATTAAACAAAACTGATGACGTCCTAGAGGAAGGTTGCCAGCTCCGGGTTAGGAAATACCCAGAGATTTGGGGGCAGAGGGTAAAATAATCCCAATTGACCATATAATAGTACCGCTACTGAGTTACCGGACCTACAGTCCTTTGAGCATCTGAAAAGTGGTACATAAATGCTGCTGAACCCTGGTGGGGACGAAATTATTGAGGCGTGTTCTGCCAGACTGAGGATTCAACAGATCATCGGCATGAAAACAGGCAGGGAAGGATTTACGGGCAGCGAGTTTGCCGCAGCTCTGATCCGCGGCTGATCCCCTATCATTATGGGATGTTTCGAAGAGTAAACAAAGCCCGGACATTTTGGGGATGGTCTTTGAGGCTTTTGCGGGTGTTTGTGTGAACTACATTTCCCGACGCTCGCTTGCGCACTCCCAAAGCTGATACCCTGGAAATCTGGTTATTTATTTATTTATTGGGCTTTATCCTACCCTTCCCTGCACGTGGGGCTCAGGGCAGCTTACAACAGTTAAAGCCACAGATGAAACAATGAAAACATTCTACAAATCAGCAATTCAACACACCAAGGTGGCTCATAAACCTAGGAACTTGCTCCTAGGGGTCTATAAAATGCCCAAGGTTTTTAAAAGGCCAGTGGGCGACTACCCCCAGCAGTTACTGGGTATACTAAGTTGAGTGGAATGGAGCAGGGGAGCTCAGCCAAAGTCCAGTGGAACATCTGCGTTTTACAGGCCCTGCGGAACTGAAGCAGATCCCGCAGGGCCCTGATTTCACTCGGGAGAGTGTTCCACTAGGCCGAAGCCAGAGCCGAAAACGCCCTGGCTCTGGTCGAGGCTAAACGGATGTCCTTAGGGCCGGGGACCACCAACAGCTGTTGTTCAGGTGAGCGTAGCGCTCTTCGAGGGACATCGTAGGCAGGGCTTTTTTGTAGAAAAAGCCCAGCAGGAACTCATTAGCATAATAGGCCACACCCAACAGCAGAAACCCATTCGCATATTAAGCCACACCCCCTGACAGCACAGCTTATTAGCATATTAGACCACAGCCCCATGTTACCACACTCACCTCTTGCTTCTTATTCTGTTTACTCTGTTTGTTGTCAACCAGGGCTCTTTTTGTAGCAGGAACTTCTTTGCATGTTAGACCACACACCCCTAATGTAGCCAATCCTAATGAGTTTCTGCTGTTAGGTGTGGCCTGTTATGCTAATGAATTCCTGCTGGGCGTGGCCAACTCAGGAGCCAGCCGGAACTCCGTTCCTGTGCGTTCCTGCCCAAAAATAGCCCTGATAGTAGGAGAGGCGGTCCTGTAGTCATCTAGTCCAACCCCCTGCACAATGCAGGAAATTCACGAATACCCCCCCACACACACTCCCAGTGACCCCTATTTCATGCTCAGAAAAATGACAAAAAACCTCCAGGATCTCCAGCCAAACTGGCCTGGAGAAAAATTGCTTCCTGACCCCAAAGTGGAGATCAGCATTTCCCTGGGTGTGATATGTAGGTTCCCAGACCACTTAGGGCTTTGAAGGTTAATTCCATGACCTTGAACTGGATTCAGTACTCCACTGGAAGCCAATGCAGTTGGTGGAACACTGGTTGGATATGTGCTCTAAGAAGTGTCTCTGTTGCATTTTGAACCAGTTGGAGTTTTCAAGTCAACCTCAAGGACAGCCCAAAGTACAGCAAGTTGCAGTAATCCAGCCTAGAGGTGACATATCATCCAGTATCATCATGCCCCTGTATAAATCGATGGTACGACTTCTTTGGAGTACTGTGTACAGTTCTGGCCGCCACACCTCAAAAAGGATATGATAGTATTGGGAAAAGTGCAGAAAAGGGCAACTAGAATGATAAAAGGGTTGGAACACTTTCCCTATGAAGAAAGGTTAAAGTGCTTGGGGCTCTTTAGCTTGGAGAAACGACGACTGAGGGGGTGACATGATTGAGGTTTATAAGATTATGCATAGGATAGAGCAGGTCGAGAAACAAGTACTTTTCTCCCTTTCGCACAACAAAAGAACTCATGGGCACTCCATGAAATTGCTGAGCAGTCGGGTTAGAAGAGATAAAAGGAAGTTCTTCTTCACCCAAAGAGTGATTAACACATGGAATTCACTGCCACAGGAGGAGGTGGTGGCTACAAGCATGGATGGCTTTAAGAGCCAATTAGATAAACATATGGAGCAGAGGTCTATTGGTGGCTATTAGCCACAAGGCATAGATAGGAACTTTCGGTCTGGGGCAAGTGATGCTCTGTATTCTTGGTGCTTGGGGGGGGCAACAGTGGGAGGGCTTCTAGTGTCCTGGCCCCACTGCTGGACCTCCTGATGGCACCTGGTATCTTTGGCCACTGTGTGACACAGAGTGTTGGACTGGATGGGCCACTGGCCTGATCTGACATTGGCTTCTCTTACATTCTTACGTCTGGGGCAAGTGATGCTCTGTATTCTTGGTGCTTGGGGGTGGGTCAACAGTGGGAGGGCTCCTAGTGTCCTGGCCCCACTGCTGGACCTCCTGGTGGCACCTGGTATTTTTGGCCACTGTGTGATACAGAGTGTTGGACTGGATGGGCCACTGGCCTGATCTGACATTGGCTTCTCTTACATTCTTATGTCTGGAGCAAGTGATGCTCTGTATTCTTGCTGCTTGGGGGGGGCGGTCAACAGTGGGAGGGCTCCTAGTGTCCCGGCCCCACTGCTGGGCCTCTTGAGGGCACCTGGTATTTTTGGCCACTGTGTGACACAGCGTGTTGGACTGGATGGGCCACTGGCCTGATCTGACATTGGCTTCTCTTACATTCTTATGTCTGGGGCAAGTGATGCTCTGTTCCCTTGGTGCTTGGGGAGGGGGTCAACAGTGGGAGGACTTCTTGTGTCCTGGCCCCACTGGTGGACCTCCTGATGGCACCTGGTATTTAGACTGGATGGGCCACTGGCCTGATCCATCATTGGCTTCTCTTTTGTTCTCTTATGTTCTCTTATGTTCTTAATTGTGTGGATCGCTGTGGCCAGGTCGTGAAGGAGGGAGATAAGGAACCAGTTGCCTGACCCGCCGAAGATGGTAAAAAGCTGTTCTGGCCACGGCTGTGACCTGGGCCTCCGTAGAAAGTGAGGCCTCCAGGATCATGCCCAGACTCCTCACCATTGGCAATGGCGCCAGTGGGCCTCCCACTGAGGGCTGGGAGCGGGATACCCAAGTCCACCCCTCCAGAGTCAGGCACAGGGCCTCCATCTTTGATGGATTTAATTTCAGGCAGCTCTGCTGCGACCAGTCAAACATGGCTTCTAATACCCTAGCTGGGACCTCTGGGGCGGCATCCGGTCGGCCATCCATCGATATAGCTGGGTGTCATCAGCATACTGGGGACAACCCAGCCTGAACCTTCGAACCAACTGAAGAAGAGGGTGCATGTAGATGTTAAGATCCTACTGGATTCGAATCTTGCTCTTCTACTTCCCCCTTTCCCCCCCCCAAGTCACAGATGACTTATGGTGATCCCTGGTGGGGTTTTCAAGGAAGGCAAGAGATGCTCTGAGCTGGTTTACCATTGCCTGCCTCCGTGTCACGACCCAGGCATTCCTTGGTGGTCTCCCATCCCGATACTAACCAGCGCTGACCCACCTGGGCTTTCCAGGTCAGGGCCTTCTTCTACTTTCTAGGGAAGAAGAGGAGGAGGAGGAGATTGGATTTATAACCTGCCCTTCACTCAGAGCAATTTACAAACTCCTTTCCCTTCCCCTCCCCACAACAGACACCCCGTGAGGTAGGTGGGGCTGAGAGAGCTCTGAGAGAACTGCTCTTTCAAGGACAGCTCTGACAGAACTACGGCTTGCCCAAGGTCATTCAGCAGCTGCAAGTGGAGGAGTGGGGAATCAAACCCGGCTCTCCCAGATTAAAGTCTGCGCACTTAACCACTACACCAAACTGGCTCTACCAGTTCCTATCAGTGGCGTCAGTGGAATCCTGGAGGGTTTTTTTACAATCTTCTGGGGATGGAGCAGGGGTCACTGGGGGTGTGTAGGGAGGAGGTAGTTGTGAATTTCCTGCATCGTGCAGGGGGTTGGACTAGATGACCCTGCAGGTCCCTTCCAACTCTATGATTCTATGATTCCAAGTGGGAGACCTGGCAGCCCTAAATGTGCCTTGGGGAAGGCTATACCACTTCAGGGATCCTACAGTTGACTGCTCCTTCAAAACCAAAAGCACTTTGCACAGAGAATGCTAGATGTCGGGAACAAGGTAAGTTTGATCCTTTCTTTCTGACGTCTAGTTTGCTAGGGAGGGTATTTGGAGGACCTGAAGAGATCGCCATGCATACATGAATCAACCTTAAACCGGGAGATGTAAACGCTGGATAAAGTGTGGATTGCAGAACTCGTCACCAAGATACCAGGGCTATTTGGGGGCAGGAACGCACAGGAACGGAGTTCCGGCTGGCTCCTGAGTTGGCCACGCCCAGCAGGAACTCATTAGCATAATAGGCCACACCCAACAGCAGAAACTCATTAGGACTGGCTACATTAGGGGTGTGTGGCCTAACATGCAAAGGAGTCCCTGCTACAAAAAAAAGCCCTGGGTTTTGACAACAAACAAGGTAAACAGAATAAGAAGGGAAAGGTGGGTGTGGCTGGATTGACCACACTTCTGGTAACATGGGGATGCGGCCTAATGTGCTAATGAGCTGTGCTGTCAGGGGTGTGGCCTAATATGCTGATAAGTTTTGCTGTTGGGTGTGGCCTAATATGCTAATGAGTTCCTGCTGGGCTTTTTCTACAAAAAGAGCCCTGCAAGATACCATTGTCTAGTTCCAGAGGTCACTGAATCAGGTTTTTTTGCTGGGAAAAATCTTCAGTAGCATGGCTTCGGCTGCACAACTCCACTCATCCGCAGGAGACTGGCAAACTCTCCCAGTGCGAAGCCTGCGCTCTTGGTAACTGACGTTTTTTTAAAAAGCATGCAGAATTATCAGATCATATAAAACGGCTTGCACGGAAAACTGCGTCAGGCGACTCCAAAGGAATCGGGCAAAGCATCTCTGAGTGAGAACAGGCTGACAGAGCTGCGGACTGGCTGCCGTTGGGTTTTACAGTTAATCAAAATCAGGCCGCCCGATGCAGGCCTCGAGCGCAAAGAGACCGCTCGACACAAAAGCTCTAATTCCTTTCACAGCCGCTATTTCTTCACGCCTCCACTCTCCAAAACAGTTTTGGTCTCAGATTCCTAAAGATCTCAGCACCTGATGGGACTGTCCCTCCAGCTTCCTTGTCGTCCTGAAATTGACCCACAACAAAGTGGGGACAACGCGACCAGCGGGGCTCTTTTTGTAGAAAAAGCCCAGCAGGAACTCATTAGCAAAATAGGCCACACCCAACAGCAGGAACTCATTAGCATATTGGGCCACACCCCTCACAGCACAGCTCATTAGCACATTAGGCCACACCCCCATGTTACCAGAGGTGTGGCTATCCAGCCACACCCACCTTTTGCTCCTTATTCTGTTTACCTTGTTTGTTGTCAAAACCCAGGGCCCTTTTTTGTAGCAGGAACTTCTTTGCATGTTAGGCCACACACCCCCAATGTAGCCAATCCTAATGAGTTTCTGCTGTTGGGTGTGGCCTGTTATGCTAATGAGTTCCTGCTTGGCGTGGCCAACTTGGGAGCCAGCCGGAACTCCAGCCCTGACGACCAGTGTTCCCTCTAAGCCGAGTTAGTGTGAGCTAGCTCACAGGTTTTTAGCCACCAGCTCACACATTGTTGTCTCAGCTCAGGAAGGGAGGGCTCCAGAGCACACTAATTTATGTAGTAGCCAAATCGCTCGCTCACAACTTTAATGCCAGTAGCTCACAAAGAAGAGCTTTGCTCACAAGACTGCACAGCTTAGAGGGAGCATCGACCCCTGGGAATCCAAGAATCATAGAATCATGAGAAGACAGCCGTATCAGCCCAAAAACAGCACACCACACTTCTTACACCGATGGAGCGCTTATTCACCTGGTCAACTTCTTCGGAGAGAGAGGGAGAGAGATTGGATTTATACCCTGCCCTTCACTACCTAAAGGAGTCTCAGAGCAGCTTGCAATCTCCTTCCCCTTCCCCTTCCCACAACGGACACCCTGTGAGGGAGGTGGGGCTGAGAGAGCACTTTCGAGGACTGCTCGTGAGAGAACAGCTCTGAGAGAACTGGTGACTGGCCCAAGGTCACACCAGCAGCTGCATGTGGAGGAGGAGTGAAGAATCAAACCCGGTTCTCCCGGATTAGAGTCCGCACTCCTAACCACTACACCAAACTGGTTCGTCGGCAACCGTAGTTCACAGGCAACCTTAGTTCATCTTGTTTAGTTCACATGTAGCCATCATTTAGTTCACCCATAGTCATTTGGCACTGCCACCAATATGTCTCCATCAGCATGCTTACAAGCAGGGCTATTTTGGAGCAGGAACGCACGGGAACGGAGTTCCGGCTAGCTTCAGAGTTGGCCACGCCCACTACGGCCGAAACCTCTGCGTGCGTGGCTATGGAGGGAAGGCCTGGAGAGCGATGACCCCCCCCCCCCCGGCACGCCCAGGGGGGGGGGGTTGGAAGGATCGGAGAGGCATTTAAATGCCTCCCTGTGCCTTCCCCGGCTTGTTCAAGGGCTGGCTTGCCTGGGCTCCCCACAGCCAAGGGAAGGCATGGGGGTGTGGCCTAATAGGCTAAGGAGCTGCACTGTCAGGGTGTGGCCTAATATGCTAATGTGTTTCTGCTGTTGGGTGTGGCCTATTATGCTAATGGGTTCCTGCTGGGCTTTTTCTACAAAAAGGGCCCTGCTTAAAAGAAATTTCCTTTAAGATTCCAACACTAAAGGATGGGGAGAAAAGGATCGGGATGGAGGTGATGTGGAAGACTTCTGCCAAAGACCCTGGAGAGCCACTGCCAGTCTGAGTAGACAATGCTGACCTTGATGGGCCAAGGGTCTGATTCAGTAGAAGGCAGCTCCATGTGAATCCTGGAAGGTTATAACATTCAAAAAGAGCCCTGCTTAAAAGAAATTTCCTTTAAGATTCCAACACTAAAGGATGGGGAGAAAAGGATCGGGATGGAGGTGATGTGGAAGACTTCTGCCAAAGACCCTGGAGAGCCACTGCCAGTCTGAGTAGACAATGCTGACCTTGATGGGCCAAGGGTCTGATTCAGTAGAAGGCAGCTCCATGTGAATCCTGGAAGGTTATAACATTCAAAAAGAGCCCTGCTTAAAAGAAATTTCCTTTAAGATTCCAACACTAAAGGATGGGGAGAAAAGGATCGGGATGGAGGTGATGTGGAAGACTTCTGCCAAAGACCCTGGAGAGCCACTGCCAGTCTGAGTAGACAATGCTGACCTTGATGGGCCAAGGGTCTGATTCAGTAGAAGGCAGCTCCATGTGAATCCTGGAAGGTTATAACATTCCCTCACTGGTTGGAGAGGGGCTGTGGCTCAGTGGAAGAGCATCCGCTTCGCACGCAGAAGGTCCCAGGTTCAGTCCCCGGCATTTCCAGGGGAAAGGGAGGAGGAGGGAAGCTTGATGACTGTTCCTGAGAGCCAGTTTGGTGTAGTGGTTAAGAACATGGACTCGAATCTGGGAGAACCGGGTTTGATTGCCCACTCCTCCTCCACATGCAGCTGCTGGTGTGACCTTGGGTCAGTCATAAGTTCTTTCAGAACTGTTCTCTCTAGGGCAGTTCTCTCTCAGCCCCACCTGCCTCCCAGGGTGTCTGTTGTGGGGAGGGGAAGGGAGAGGAGATTGTAAACTGCTCTGAGACTTCTTTGGGTAGTGAAGGGCAGGGTATAAATCCAACCTCCTCCTCCTCCTCCTCCTCCTCCTCCTCTTCCTCTTCTTCTTTTTTCTTCCATAACAACCACACTGAGCCCAGGGTCCTCTGGCCAGGGACCTTGGTTACTTCTATGGACAGTGTAGCACTTATGGTTTGGCTCCTGAATCTTCTTTTCTACTTGTACCCCTCCTAATCCGTTGTGGAGCCAGTACTCCACTGCGGGTCATGTCCCTCTAGGACTAAGCACTTTTTGGCCATTGAAAGACATTGGTCTTGCATGAATAGAAGGGCCTAATGCCTAAAGACCTTGCTTCACAGGAAAGGGCCCTACAGAAACAAGCAGGAACAAGGCCTATGATCCAAACATAAGAAGAGCCCTGCTGGATCAGACCAATGGCCCATCCAGTCCAGCATCCTGTCTCACACAGGGGCCAATCAGTTCCTCCGGAGGGCCAGCAACAAGGCAGAGAGGCCGAGGCCTTCCTAAGAACATAAGAAGAGCCCTGCTGAATCAGACCAGTGGTCCCTCTAGTCCAGCATCCTGTCTTCTCACACAGGGGCCAATCAGTTCCTCCGGAGGGCCAGCAACAAGGCAGAAGGCCAAGGCTCTTCCTAACATCAGAAGAGCCCTGCTGGATCAGACCAGTGGTCCATCTAGTCCAGCATCCTGTCTCACACAGTAACCAACCAGTTCCTCTGGAGGGCCAACAACTTCCCCTAATGTTTGCCTCCTGCCAGTGGGATTCAGAAGTTTACGGCATCTGAAGGTGAAGGTTCCCTTGAATCGCCATGGCTAGTAGCCACTGATAGACCTCTCCTCCATGAAGCTTTCTAATCCCCTTTTAAAGCTGTCTGTGTGTATTAAAGCCTATGTGTTTCCCAATCTCAAAGGAGCTCTTGGGGGGGCATCTATACATAGGACCAGGGCTATTTTTGGGCAGGAACACACAGGAACGGAGTTCCGGCTGGCTTCAGAGCTGGCCACGCCCACTACAGCCAAAACCTCTGCGTGCCTGGCTACAGAGGGAAGGCCTGGAGAGTGACCCCCCTGCCGATTGTGAGGTGGGCGGGCCAGGGAGCCCCCTGAAAGGATCGGGGAGGCATTTAAATGCCTCCCCGGCTTGTCCAAGGGCTGGCTTGCCTTCCCTTCCCTTCAAGGCTTGCCTGGGCTCCCCGCAGCCGTGGGGCGCCCAGGCAAGCCAAGGGAAGGCACAGGGTGTGGCCTAATATGCTAATGTGCTGTGCGGTCAGGGGTGTGGCCTAATAGGCTAATGCGTTTCTGTTGTTGGGTGTGGCCTATTGTGCTAATGAGTTCCTGCTGGGCTTTTTCTACAAAAAAAGCCCTGCATAGGACTATCCTGTTTTGTCATCACATCTAGACTGTAGCGTTTGCTCAGTTACACCCTAAAGACTGAACAGTTCTTGGACTCAGATCTCCCAGATCCAGATCCAAGATCAGGCAGTGAGGGGAGAAGTGGGCCATCACTATTACACAGGATGTCCCTACAGAAAAGGACAATATCCCCTTGTTTTTCAATTTAATGGCGCGTTCTTAAGAATTACTCTCTCTTTCAGATCAGAAGGATCAGATCCTATCTGTTTCGAGTCTCTTGTACTTCAGAATCAACACAACGATTCCACCCTCGAACAAGACGCCACTTTTCTGCCTTGGAAGAGAAACCCGTTTTAAAATGTTGGCGTTCCCGATAAATAAAACAATAATGGTTTCTGAAGACTAGTTATTATCTTTATAAAGAAATCGTGCCAAGGAAACACACGCACACACAAATGCCCTCATAAGACTAGCGGGTGAGACACCCAAGCCAAAAACAGTTCTCGGAGTTTTGCTGACTTCTTAAAAGCCAAGGAAGTGGTTCAGTAAGTTGGTGGGTGTTCTGTCTGAGGAAGGTCATGACTGTTCTCTCTCTCTTTCTCTGCCATACTGACTCCCCAACCTCTGAGGATCCTGACTAATACGTGGCTCTGCCAAAATAGCTCAAGTCACACTTCTGATTGGAGATGTAACCCAACACCACTTCCAGATTAAATGTTAACGTTAAAGCTACAGTAAATTGTGAGGGAAACCTGCCATTGTTGAAAATTTCGCTTTTCGGAGCTGACAAACAAAGTAAGGGTCACGCCATGTTGTCTGCTCCGAGGAATCCATTTTGGCCTTTATCAGAGCTGCCTCGGCTCTGTCCGAAAGGGTTCAGTGGCTCATTGTTTAGAACTTTTTGATTTCGACACTATCGGGTTTCGCTGAGGGGAGTCAGCAGAAAGTGTGGCCCTGCTGCCCTTTGCGGTTGGGACTGTGAACTGAAGCAAGTGCAAATTCCTCAGGACTTCTTTGAATTTTCATTGATCAGCTTGGCCACACAAGTTGGGCAAAATCCCTCCAAACTGAGATTATCCACACAGGGTTTTTTGGTATGTTCAGATAAAGGGAAACCACAGAACACAGAAAACACTCAGGACAGCTTCATACAGGATTAACCACCCTGGTAGTATGCATGTCCCTCAAAGCTTTGGGTGGAGAAGCTGGTTTTGGGTGTAGAATGTCAAGTAGGTGTGCCCATCTGTGGACTCTACTTGTATGACCAGTCCACTCCTATTTTTGATCGACTGGTCAAACATACATTATGTCATAGTCTGGCCAGGGATCCTGGAGGTTTTTTTTACTAACTTCTGGGCATGGAGTAAGAGTCACTCGTGGTGTGGGGGGGTATTTATGAATGTACTACCTTGTGCAGGGGGTTGGACTAGATGACCCTGGAGGTCCCTTCCAACTCTATGGTTCTATGATCCTGTGCTTTAGCTGTGTGTCAAGGGATAGCATGAACTTGCACTTAGCATTTCTCGGTGTGCAAAAATCTTACAAACTGTTCGGTACAGGGGATATTTGCTATATTGGTGCCGATCTGGATGGCCCAATCTACTTCGATCTCAGCTCTCAGAAGCTAAGCAGAGTCAGTCCTGGGTGAGAGGAAGAAGAGGAGGAGGAGGAGGAGGAGGAGATTGGATTTATACCCCGCCCTTCAGTTGGTGTTAAATTGTGCTAACAAAGACTCGGAGAGTGGTTTCAGCTCAGTGATTCAGCTTTATTGAAGTAGTGAACAAACTCTCAAACGCATTCAAAACCAGAACAGATTAACATTGGGAGCTAGGCTCCTTTTAAACATTCCCGGGCTAACATAGCCACACCTATTTACAAGTAACAACCAATAAGATTGTCAGGATAAAGACCAATGGGAACTCTTCCCGCTTAGGGACCTTGCTTAGCAGTGATTGGTCGCTTGTTCGGAACGACCAATAGGGTGCAAGAGTAGATGGAGCCCTGGCTGGCTCGAAGCTTAACATGGTAAGTGAATTAGACGATTCATGTAATACTTCCAGTACATTACAGTTGGCGTCTCAGAGTGGCTTACAATCTCCTTCCCTTCCTCTCAGAGAACCGTGACTGACCCAAGGTCACCCAGCTGGCTGCATGTGGAGGAGTGGGGAATCAAACCCGGTTCTCCAGAGTACAGTCCACCACTCTTAACCAGTACACCAAACTGGCTCTCTAGAGACCACAAAGGAAGTCCAGGCAGGCGATTGCAAACCACCTCTGTTCATTTCTTGCCTTGAAAACCCTACAGGTTTGCCATAACTCAGCCGCGACTTGGCGGCACGTTCCACCGCCATGACCCATCGCCCCTTGGGCTCTATGGCAAATCTGTGGTCAAGCAGAATGGCTTCTGGTCATACCGACGGTGGATTAACAGCAGAGAGGAGAAACCCTGGGTAGGTAGGTAGGTAGGTAGGTAGGTAGGGAGGGAGGGAGGGAGGGAGGGAGGGAGGGAGGGAGGGAGGGAAGGGTCAAGATCACCCAAAGACTTCCCAACACCCTCAAGTTTTTGTGTTCAGCATTCCACAATAAGACAGTGATGGATATTTCTACTTTGCTGTGGCATGTTTCTCAGCGTACACATTCTTAAGCACATTCTTAAACTCCAGATTACTGTTATCCCTTGTAAAATATATCTGTGATTATTCAGTATTGCAGAACCCCGCCCATATCAGTTTCATAGCTTCTGAGCTTCAGGGTGTATCGCTCTAACAGTCACCCCGCATTCCACTAGGTATGAAAGAGTTCTGTTTATTACATCTTCAGCTCTGGTCAGGGATTATTTTCTGGATGGCAACTGCACCAGTAGTAAAGTGCCCTGCTGTTTCCCAAACACACAGCGGGTGTTTGACTTTCCGCTGTTACGGACGGGAGAAAGCATAGTCGTGGCGGGATCCGTTTGGAGCTAGCGTCCTGATGTTCACAACATCTGAAACCGGTTATTTTCCCCTTCCCCTTCCCCCTAGCTGAGGTTTATCCTGCAGCTCCGTAAACTTTCCATTTTCAAATTACAGAGCTTCCTTCTAAAACTATAATAAACTTTTATCTCGAAAAATGGTGTGTGCCTTTTAATCAGCCCGACGTTATTTACTTTCATTAGGTTTTTAAAGACCTTACAGAAGATGGCACTGTTCTGAATTTGGGTGGGAAGGTTTCTTCCGAGCGCACTTGACTGCAGGCCGCTCCCAGCACCCCTGCGATGATCCGACATTGGCTTGACGTGTCATGGCCAATGTTCCCTCTAAGCTGTGGAGTCTTGTGAGCAAAAATTCTACTTTGTGAGCTACTGACATTAAAGTTGTGAGCGAGTGATTTGGCTACTGCTTAACCTAGTTTGCTCTGGAGCCATCTTTCCTGAGCCAAGACAAAAATGTGTGAGCTGGAGGCTAAAAAACTGTGAGCTAGCTCACACTAACTCAGCTTAGAGGGAACACTGGTCATGGCTCTGGCCATCTAGGGCTTCACAACTCCGTGTTAGGAGCCAGCGATGCTCACAGGGCCAATCTTCACCGGTGCGGGTTGGATTCCTTCATCTAATGCTGTCTGAAACACTCAGACAGCAAGTTGTATATTGTCCATGTTCCTCCTTTCCACGTGGGATTTGCAATCCAAATGTTAATTATTCTGTTCCTAGCTAGCTCAACAGCATGACTTCATTCTTTCCCCAATATATGAAAATATATGTTAAAAAATTATTCCTACCATTGGAAAACAAAGATAAAGCTCTCAAAGGAATTAAAATCATTGCCAATTAGAAACAGAAGCCAATAAAGCAAAAAAAATGAAAGCTCAAATTCATCAGCCATTTAGGAAAAACTTCAAAGAAAAAAAATGCAAGTCTTTATCTGTTGGTGGAAGGAAATGGCGGGATTCCATTTCACAGCAAACGGGCTGCCCCTGAGAAGGCCCTGCCTTATTCGGCAAGATTGTCATGTGGTTGAAATCCACAGTACTGAGACACCTTTCACCAATCTCCACATGGTACACAGTTCAGATGATATGGCCCTTTGGGTACTATCATTTCAAAGTTTTTACATTTCTGTTCAGCAAGCAACAGCTTAGTGTGAACCGTCTGTCTTGTAAACGCAAATAATTGTGTAGGAAAAGTGGCCTGCATTGTCAGTACAGACAGACACTCCTGGCAATATTCCGCCCCCCCCCCCCCCACTTCTAATATCCCAA